>NW_022989840.1:405336-595447 GCF_902827175.1 Gymnodraco acuticeps | reverse complement strand
TATACTATAATAAATTTTAGTAGTCTATAATAATAATTATTTAGTTATAAATATTATTTTACTGATTTGGACCTAGCATATATAGTCACTAAGGAATCTGATAGGAAGCTTTATTTGTAAACGATTGCCGTTAGGAACATGTTTTAAACCCGTTGACCACATTTCACATGCCAAACTTGTCACAACTCAACATGCTGCTTTTGCACTTCTTATTCATGTAAGTGTTATTTTACACTTCTTCTACCTAAGAAGATATTTGATAACTTGTGAAAGATAACAGTATATCATATTTGAACATTACCTGACCTTGTCATCCATTACTAGTGAGGAAGAGACTTCATGTCTATGTCAAATTA
The DNA here is from genome assembly GCF_902827175.1 of Gymnodraco acuticeps. NCBI lineage: Eukaryota > Metazoa > Chordata > Actinopteri > Perciformes > Bathydraconidae > Gymnodraco > Gymnodraco acuticeps. The sequence continues at coordinate 595,091 of NW_022989840.1, read as the reverse complement.
CACGGAAGGATCTGGCCAAATGCTGCTAGTTTACAATATTATTATATATCGCAACATCACAATGGACAACTTCTTCACCAGTATCCCTCTGGCTGAAAAGCTCCTTGAGAAGAACCTGACCATTGTGGGGACTCTTCGCCAGAAGAAGCCGGACATACCGCCTGTCATGAAGCTATCCAAATTGAGGGAGAAGCATAGCTCAGAATCTGGATTCATTGGCAACATGACCATGGTGAGCTATGTGCCGAAAAAGGGGAAAGCTGTTGTCCTCCTGAGCACCATGCATGAGGACAGAGCAGTGGATGACAACAGTGTAAAGAAGAAACCAGAAGTGATTCAGTAATATAACATAACAAATCAGGAGTGGACACAATGGATCGGATGGTTCCCTGAACGGTTGGTGCCGGAGTTCACATGCAAGTGGAGAACATGGAGGAGGCCCATGGTGCTCTGGCACAATGTGCTTGATGTTGCCACCCTCATTGCCTACTCCATCTTTACTGCACAACACCCTGATTACATGGGTGGTGTGACCAATGTACGGCGGCGTTTCATCAAGGAGCTGGGCAAAGAGCTTGTCATGCCACATACACTATATGAAAAAAGTATTAACCCTCCTGTTGTCTTCGGGTCAAATCTGACCGATTTACTACTTTCATCAATCATAACTTTTTTGTTTTACATTCGATTACATTAAGGCGTTATGATATCCTTCACAGTAGACATTTGAACATATAGAATTGCTGATCACCACTTTCATTGAATTTTGGATGATTTAGTCAACTTTGTAACAACCATGGTGTACCGCCATAAAGAAAAGGAATTAGTAACCATCCGGATCAGCTAAAACACACACACAAATACACACACACATACTCTAGATGTGTCCCCCCAACTTATGTCCCCAATCCCCCCCCATGTGAATCCCACCTGGCACTCACAAACACAAACACACACACACACACACACACACACACCACACACACACACACACACACACACACACACACACACACACACACACACACACACACAGGGCGCCGTAAGGGGGTGAAAAGTTAGGGATTCTAAGGGCCCGTGACTGACAGGGGCCCCAAAACATTTTTAGAACATTAAGAAAACATGTTTAAGTAACCTTTCATCAATCATCAACAATTAACATTAATATAACGTCATATTGATGATGTACTCACTAAACTTACGATTCATTTAACTTATTTTCTTCCAAAAGTTAATTATCCAAAGCCTCGAAACCCCCCTATTTATATGTAATGGTTTGGTCCTGCCTCCAAACGCTGTGCGGCACCGCAGTGCTCTTTCTAGCAGAGAGTGAGAGCATGTGAGGAGGGATGCTAGTACTTACGTGTGTACGATGTCTCAACGACTAACAAAGTCAGGCTTTCAAAAAGAAAAGAAAGGAGAGAAAGACAAGAGAGAGAGTTTTTCAAAAGAAAAGGTGGGTGTGGTCCATGAGTGGTGGAAATTAGTCTGTTAGCTAAGCGTAGTCCATTGTAAATAATAATTGTATTTCACAGAAATGCTGAGGTTTTTCATTTCACTCCTCTTTTAGCTGACATTTAATAAATGCAGGTACATTTTTAGCAGCTATTCATACTAAATCAGTTGTCCCTCCCCCTGGTGCCAGGACCAACAGATCCATCTTTAGGCTCAGCAGCCCTGTCCCCCCATAAGGCTTTGCAGTCTTGCCATGCTGTCCATTGAAAGCCAGTTGGCTAGAAAGCTGGACTTCAAGGACTTGATCAGTGACTTTGCCTGTAAGAAGGCTAGGCGCTGGGCTCTTGGTGAGTAAGGCTGAGCCAGGGCTCGTAATAACTGTTAAAGGGCAAGGCTATGGTAACGATATTGGATCACTACACAAAGATGCATGATGAGAAAAAGACTGAGAACAGGTAATAGGCTCTGATTTAGCACCACCATCAGGCCTTTTCATTTCCATTTCCGTTTTGTTGTCCGTTTACACTTTAATACCCGCTTATTTTGTAGTTGGTATATTTAATTTTAAAATCTGCTGCTTATGTTATTTTTTTTGTTATAGCATTTTATAAATGATAATATTGGTGTTAATGTTCACTTTATTTTAATTTAAGAGGTCATGTAATATTTAAGTTATATTTATTTTGATTTTTGAATGTTCCATTCAAAATGTTATTAAAAAGGCATGTACACCATAAAGATGGACTATTGAGATCTATTGTCAGGAATGTTAGTGTTATATCAAATAGTGAATTATAATGCAGCAGAATGTTGCACGTCTGCACAGTGTTATATGTTCACAGCTCAGTGTCAGTAAATATTGTGCAGTTAGTATTGGACTACAAGATAGATGCAAGCCTGTACAGGTAGAGTTATTTAAAGCATAAATGAGTCGATTGGGTTCTGGCGGTGTGGTTACAGCATTGTGCTTGGTTGGCGTGGCCTGGGCCTGGTGGTGTTTTTTTAAAAATGTTTTTTGTGTTAATGTAATAGCAGTTTAAAAAGGACCGGTCAAATTTGACCGTGAACACCAAAGTAAGGGGGGGAAACGAAGGAGGGTTACTCATTGAATTCAGGTGTGTCGTTCAGTCCCATTGCCACAGGTGTATAAAATCAAGCCCCTAGCCATGCAGTCTGCCTTTACAAAACATGTGTGAAAGAATGGGTCGTTCTAAGAGCTCACTGAATTCGAACGTGGTACTGTAATAGGATGCCACCGTTGCAACAAGTCAGTTCGTGGAATGTCTTCTCTCCTAGATATTCCACGGTAAACTGTAAGTGGTATTACTGCAAAGTGGAAACGCTTTAGGAGCTGCAACTCAGCCACGAAGTGGCAGACAATGTAAAGTTACAGAGCGGGGGGGGGGGAGCTGAGGAGCATAGTGCGTTAAAGCTCTGCTGACCCAATAACTGCAGAGTTCCAGCTCTGGCATTAATATCAGCACCAAAACTGAGCTTCAGGGCATTTTGGACAATTCTATGCTTCCAACTTTTTGGGGAAGGCCCTTTTCTGTTCCAGCATGACTGAGCCCCACAAAGCAAGGTCCATCAAGGCCTGGTTGGGTGAGTTTGGGTGTGGAAGAAACTTGACCGCAACCTCATTGAACACCTTTGGGATGAACTAGAATGGAGAGCCCCTCTCGTCCAACATCAGTGTCTGACCTCACACATGCTCTTCTGGATGAATGGGCAAAGATTCCCACAGACAGACTCCACAATCTTGTAGAAAGCCTTCCCAGAAGAGTGGAAGCTGTTATCGCTGCAAAGGGGGGGACCAACTTCCTATTAATGCCTAAGAATTTGGATGTCATAAAAGCTCCTGTAGGTGTAATGTGTCGGTGTGGGCCCAATACTTTTGTCAATATAGTGAATGAAGAGGCGCATGGAGGGCACGCCCCACCTCAAAAAGCACATTACAGGGGCAATGGAAAGATGTGGGCTAAAAAGACCAAACACACACACCACCCAGTCACATGTATTGTTTTGTCCAAATCACTGATAAAATAATTATTTTTTAACAAAATTATTATTATAGTATGTTTTTTTTTATCATTGTTATCACCGATGTATTACTGGCTATTGACTAGCAAAAAAACTGTTTTAGTTCCATATTTTGAAATGGTTGATTGAAAATAATGATGTGTGGTGATCAAAAACAAGATATTTAATGAATACTTGGAATATTAAATGATTAAATAAATGGATTTCCTAGCTAAGAAACACTCAGCCATACATGAAATAACATTGTAAGTCAATACGGGTCATTTTTGACGCATGTTGTCCCCTTAGAAGGGGTGCATTAGGGTTAAAGGGTTAAATAATATATTTTGAATTGTCAAAGGAGTTTTATCACTTCAGTATTTGTTTTTGTGACATGACTGGCAGTGTTGGGTCCAACGACACTGTCCGATAAACTATCTGTATACTAAGGAGTGGACAGGTTCACGTGCAACATTGGGCGTGAGACAAATCCAAACGTGTTACACACTTTCCTGTTTAATGTGGTCAGTGGGGGCCAGTGGCAGGGACCCACAGCTACGATATGGTCTGATGTAAGGGCATACTGTAAGAGCTCTGTATGGGGGCTGTGCGCTATAATGTGAAGTGGGCATGCTGCCAGTTCTCTCTACCCCAGGGGCCTCTGGGTAATTATGTTTTACGTTTAAGTCCTCCATTCACCAGAGGGGAGATGTGTGGTGAGGGGCAGACCTAATACTGGGTGTGTCTGCATGCTCCTCACTTCGACACACGTAGTAGGCCTACATGAACATGGACGTCTTAAAATAGCCACTAACAAATACCGTAGTAGTACTCGAGCTTAAGTAATTTTTTCTTTATTTTTTAAACGTTGTGACAAATATGTGATGAATTAAGACCAGGATATATGCCTAATGATGATATATGTTGTGGTAAAGTATGGCGAATAATACACACATACACAAACACAGACTGTTCCACCATCTGCAGGGCTTGTTAGGTTATCTCCTTTGAGATTAAATAGCAGCCCCTAGAGGCTCAACATCGTCATCACACCCCCCAACAAAATTTTTAAATGCTCAACAAAACAAAAAGCCTTTTAGATTATGACATAACTTGTGTGCAGAGTTGGCATTTTGATGTTGTTAAAGACAAACACTCCTGGAGTGATTTCAATTGATCCATCTTGAGGGGAGCATGAATGTACCATTTAATAAAACATTTAATGTATAAATGTTTCAAGAAGGGTAAGGGGTAATAAAAAAACAACTAACAAAAACTTGATTTATCACTTGATGTAAATGTCTACAGGAAATATACTATACTATGCAGTATGACCTGCATATGAATTCATAACGTTATCTAACATATTGCTTTTAGTATTACTGAGAACTATGAATGTTACTAATGATGATTACATATAAAGTGTGAGTCACTCATTAGTGCAACAATGAAAACCTACTGAAGTTACTCAATAGAGCAAACTGTTGAATACTGTAAACATAATAATCATTAAAAATACATTTAAAAAATACGAATTATTTCAAAATTAAATTTGAGAAAGAGAAAAGTCTAAGTATGTAAGAGTGATATTGAATTATATGCTTTTTACAGGTCTTTACAGCAGTTTGAAGTAAACAGTTAACAACGGTTGAATATGTTATGTTTATTTATCTTTTAAGTAGTGCACTGCAAACCTTAAGAGTGCTTTTTCCATTAATGATAGTGAGTGTATGCCCATATGTTTGCAGATGGGTGTTTATGGGATGCATTTTTGTCAAGAACTGTCTTTTATTTGATTGTTTTACTACATCCAGACCAGGATAACATATTACACTTCCTGTTATTTGCTGCCTGGAGCCACTTTTGAGGCCTCCTTTCAGGCAATTTTCCTTCATGTTCCCGTGTGAATAATACACTGTGTCGCTCGTAGTGATGAACCCTAACCTGACTCCCTTTACAAGAACTTCCAGCGCAGTTTGGTTTTTGGACAAAGGTTACTGTTTGGTGCATGCATCGTTTCCGCAATTCTCTTTTTAAGTATGTTTCAACACGACTATAGATAAATCCTGCTTGTTGTGTAAATAAGCAACTGTTGCTCAAAAACAAAACAAGATGGAATGTCCCCTTGCAGATTGTTAAGGTGGCTACTTTCTTCATTTTCTCAAAAAGGGATGCCAGTGATAATAGCTTCTCACTGCTGACCCCAAGTGGCCAAAGTCAGTTATTGCAGCTTGAATGCATTCCCCCCCCCCCCCCCCCCCCCCCCCCCAACACAAACACATACAGTACAGGGACCTGAAAGCAGCATACTATACATTATCTTTGCTTGTATCAGTTGAAAAATAAACAAGAACGTTCACTATTTATTCACATTGATACAAAATATCCCTGCTAAAAGAACAAAATAAGTTACCATAGCTATGCAGATGACACACACATTTACGTAACAATTTCACCAGGAGACTATGCTCCAATTCAAACACTGAGTAAGTGCATTGAACAAATCAATGACTGGATGTGTCAGAACTTTCTCCAATTAAACAAAGATAAAACTGAGGTAATGGTTTTTGGAGCAAGGCAGAACGTATAAAAGTTAGCGCTGAGCTTCAGTGTGCAATGTTCAAAACAACAGATAAAGCCAGAAATCTAGGTGTAGTCATGGACTCTGACCTGAGTTTCAACAGTCACATTAAAACAGTTACTAAATCAGCCTACTATCACCTAAAGAATATATCTAGGATTAAAAGACTAATGTCACAGCAGGATTTGGAAAAACTTGTCCATGCTTTTATCTTCAGTAGACTCGACTACTGCAATGGTGTCTTCACAGGTCTCACTACAAAATCTATTAGAAAGCTGCAGCTGATTCAGAACGCCGCTGCTCGAGTCCTCACTAACACTAAGAAAGTGGATCACATCACTCCTGTTCTGAAGTCTTTACACTGGCTTCCTGTGTGTCAAAGAATAGATTTCAAAATACTGCTGCTGGTTTATAAAGCACTGAATGGTTTAGGCCCAAAATACATTTCTGACCTCCTGCTAAATGATGAACCATCCAGATCTCTCAGGTCTTCAGGGACTGGTCAGCTTTCTGTCCCCAGAGTCAGAACTAAACATGGTAAAGCAGCGTTCAGTTATTATGCTCCAAATATCTGGAACAAACTCCCAGAAACCTGCAGGTCCGCTGCAACTCTTACTACTTTTAAATCCAGGCTGAAGACTTTTCTTTGTGTCGCTGCTTTTAATTGAACTATTCACATCTTAGACTGCACTGTAACTTTTATCCATGTACTTTTTCTTTTAATGTTTATTTTATTAGCTTTTCTTTTTAATGACTGATTTTAAATGCCATTTTCTTAATCTCTTTCATTTTTTGTAAAGCACTTTGAATTGCCTTGTGTTGAAAGGTGCTATATAAATAAACTTGCCTTGCTGATGTTTACATATTTTGCTGCAAGTAAGTTCATTTCTAGTACGCACGCAAGCGCAGTGTAAAATCTGTTGTACCCATACAACTCTTTTGATGTTCTTGGCTTGGTCGAATGTATCTGGTGAAAATGTTCTGCATGTCCATGAATCTTTTCATGGCTGTCGAATATATCAAACCACACTGCACGCTGGTGTTCTGCATTAGATCGCTGCAGGAGAAGAAAATCACATCTGTAGCAGAGTTGAAAATCAAAACCAAAGAAATTCTGCTTCAGTGTGAATTCAGCTGGGATACGATCATCCTGTGCGAGGTAAATGCAGTTAGTGAAACACAAAAACATGTGAAGAAATAAAAAAGGCACTTTTTCAAAATGTCAAGCAACTTTATTAAACTCATTATTTGTAGTTATTGAATAGGACATACTGTTTCTGCATTCTGTTCATTAAGAAATTGGAGTTGCATTGATTTAAAAATCTTTACTAGTGTTCTACATCTTTCACATTCATCTCAGGGATTTGTTATGTATTCTTCAGACAGCCCCCTTAAGTACAGTATTGTGGTTCCAGAGCAGAGCACTGAAACAGTGCTGAAACGAACTATAACTGAATACATTCATCTAAAATATCTTTAGATAATAATTGAAAAAGATGCCAAAAGGAGACATACAACTTTATTCCTTCTTCTTTTTAAAAAATAAAACCCTTTTTTTTCTTACTTCTTCACGAGATGACTTAGCTGACACTAGTTGCTAAACAAACTTATCGACCGCATTTAAACCGAGCTGCCCAGCCCTCTAGCTAGACACGTATGTATTCAGTTATAACTAGTCTCACCACCTCTCACTACATTTGTGTTGCAAGTTCCTTTTACTGAGTCCAATTCATTCTGCCACAAAAATGGCATTTTGGATTCTCTCAACATATTTGTCCAGAAGCATTGTTGAGGCCTGAGTATTCATAATATGATCAAACTAAATGTAGCCTTTTCTGTTAGTTGTTATAAAATGTGCTCTTACATCACAATATGTATTTTCAATACCCACTGAAGCTGAAATCAGACTTGTTCCCAATGTGTGATTAAATACAAACAGAACACATCATCACATACACGCCAGCTCAGCAGGTGGCTTTGCCTTTACTTTTCAGCCCACACTGTGTCAATCAAACTAAATCAGCAAGTGGTTTAGGTGCTAGCCAATGTTCTAATTCAATACGTTCCCATTCCTTCCACTAATGCTCCCAACACAGCAGTGAGGCTGAATCCCAACACAGCGGTGACGCTACCAGAATCCTCCCTGCCAATGACACCATTAAGAATTCCCATAACAGAGTTCAGAGTCAATTTAATTCTCCTTCAGGGCTTGAATGGGAATTTGGAGCAATTACCTCAAATTATCTCTTCAATAGGAAAATCATGCTTTGTTCGAAGGAGTATTAGGTCCAAGCATAAAAGGGAAAAAAACAAGGGAAATTGTTGATCTATTTTGCATTTCGAGAATACATTCCAAATGTGGAGAATAAAGTCCAAAACCATGTAGGAAATAGTTGTATTAGCCATTTGGAGAATAAGTTTGAACTTTTCTGGGAATAAATCAAAGTACCAGTGTTAGCGCATACACTGTTATGTTGACATTATTCTTGAAAGTTTGGCAGTTTTCTCAAAATGTAAAATAAATCCTCTTGTTTTTTCCCTCATACTCCTCCAACAACCGGACTTCTCAGTATATCAGCTGTGCACACTGACAAATCAGGGAAAAACCCTACACTCCTAGAAGTCGAGGATGATGACGCACTCCTCTGTTGGACTACAACATGCTTCTCTCACTTCAGACTCTCACTGTGTGTGTGTGTGTGTGTGTGTGTGTGTGTGTGTGTGTGTGTGTGTGGGTGTGTGTTGGTGTGTGTGGTGTGTGTGGGTGTGTGTGTGTGTGTGTGTGTGTGTGTGTGTGTGTGTGTGTGTGTGTTCCTCAGTGTGTTACAGTTTGCTGCTCAGCTGAGGCTGTGTGTGTGTGCCGGCTGTTCCCGGGAAGCCTCCGTCGAAGGCGCCGTTCAGAACATCATCCAGGTTGGCGGCGATGACAAAGTCAAGGTCGGCTCTGACGTTAGCTGGTAGCTCCACTAAGTCCTTCTCGTTGCGTTTCGGGAGGATGACGCGCTTCACTCCCGCTCTGTGTGCCGCCAAAACTTTGTCTTTGATCCCCCCCACCTGAAACAGACCAATCAGGTGTGTTTAAAGTTGAAAAACAAATGCATTCTGTCTTTAAATTACATATTGAGAACTCACAGGCAGCACCAGCCCTCGCAGCGTGATCTCGCCCGTCATGGCGACATCTGATCGGACCAATCGACCGCTAAACAGCGAGGCTAGGCAGGTTACTATGGTAACACCTGCAGAAGGGCCATCCTTGGTGACGGCTCCAGCAGGGAAGTGGAGGTGGATGTCCGTCCCTTCCATAGGGTCTGGCCCTCCCACCACTGATCAAACACACACAAGTGCACGTCAATTAGCCTAGCTGCGGATTATAAGTATTTCTTTAACTCAGGGGTGGGGAACCTTTTTCCTCTCAAGGGCCATTTACATTTTTTCAACATCCTCCGAGGGCCGCACAAATTATTGACCTCTGCTTAAAAATACTAAAATCACAGCCCATTAATTTGACCTTTCTTTCATGCTGTGCAAAGAAAAAGCAACCTCTTAATCCAGATATCTCACCATGACTCGCGCATGCATGCATGCACGTGCACAGTGTGGCGTGACCACCAAACAGAAAGATATGGACACAAGATGTGTGCAAATGTATTTAGTTTCCTATCCATGTGGACATGATTTAAGTGGGGGGGAGCTAACCTCCTCTAAGGGGGGGGGGCATGCTCCCCCGGGAAGATTTATTTTTAAATGTTGAAGTTAAAAGCATCAATCTGGTGCATTTTGAGAGCAACATTAAGAGATCTATGGATCCATCTCTCAACACCCATTTGAAACAGAACTGGAAGCAGATTTACTTTTTCTTTATGGATATTTTACAAATCACTTCCCTTTCAAACTGTATTCTTCTTTATTAATAACAACTTTTTTTTACTGTCATATAGTATTTTATACCTGTTTACTTTATTCTCTTATTTGTTTTATAACTATAATGATCATATAAAGATGTGCCTTTACCTCACTGGTTGTAGAAAAAGCTTCTTATATTCGTTAGCATAGCTAGCTAACCAGATGCTAATAACAACAAAGTTATTGACTGTATGATTAGTATGACAGATCGCCACTGGGCTTTCAACTAAAGACACAGTCACGCAGAAACTGCAGCATGTGTAAGGCTCCTTATGGGTACTGCAATTTGTGAAGTGCCGGAGCCGTGTTCTGGTGCTCTCCGTCAGAACTGCACCCCTGTCAGTCGAGACATATACCACGTGATGACACGTTAGGCTCGTGTTGTGTTCAAGGACCATCACCATTCTTCCCAAAGGTCAAGGAATACCATGATCATAACACCAGAGGGAGCTCCACAAATCATGTGAAACCCAGATTTGGCACAAAAAAGGGGAAATACACGTTTCGCAATTATGCCACATCAAGGTGGAACGCTCTTCCCACAACTGTAAAGGAAAGTAAAACTATACTTACCTTCAAAACCTCTCTTAAAGAGCACCTTCGGGGGAGAGCATTGCAAAACTGGCCCCGGTAATGGTACAAATCTCAACCTGTCGTTCAATGGACAGCTTCCCCCCCCCCCCATCTATGTATATACTCGCATTTTAGACTCTGTTACTAACTGTATATCTGTAGACTTGGTATGTCTTAAATGTCCGGTTAGGATGTATTAGAACGAAATCTAAAATGAAAATTGTAAACAAGCAATCTGTATGTAAAAAACCACCTGTATGTAAATTGTAAATAAGCCATCTGTATGTCAAATATGTCTTATATGTCTTAAATGACATGATGAATTGGAAATGGGGGACCCTGATGTAAACAAGACGAAAGTCTTTCTCTGGTCTGCATCCCCTTAACAATTGTATGTTTTGAGCAGTACTGTACTGTACCCAATATACAAGCTGTTAATAAACTTTTCAATCAATCAATCAATCAAAACCGTTGCCAGGAAAAACATGCACTCGCTTGTTTAATTATTTTGCGGTCTAGATTTCTTTAATTTTTTTCTTTTTTGCGTGTGTTTATAAATTACCTCGAGGGCCGTACCAAATGGTCTGCTTTAAGTGATGTACAGTCTGTGTCTGTGTGCACTCACTGTTGGTGAGCTGGTAGGTCTTAGCGTTGGCTCGGAGCCAGCTGATAGCCAGATGTGCGGATTCCTTCATAACATCTCCCAGCTGACCTGTCAGAGTGAGCTGGCCCTCCCCCTCCATCCGACTGGCCTCTACAAACAAGATCTCCCCCCCCAGCGGCGTCCAGGCCAGACCGACAGCCACGCCGGGAAGGGTGAGCCGCTCAGACACCTTACCACACACGCGCACACACACACAAAAAGGGAAAAGCGGGTTTGGTGTTTCACTTTATACTGTTTGATGATATCAAGTGGCTGCTGCGATATTCTCACTTAATGTACAGCAGCTGTTGCGGAGCTGTGAGACACATTTTCTTTATATTCATGAGCTGTGTAGAAATACCACACAGCCTCAGGACATTAAATATATCTGGAGGTCATCTCTGCAGATGTATGTACATGTGGATGGCTCCTGCTCACCTCCATCTCAAACAGAGGGGGCCCCAGGATGTCTTTTAGGGCCACGTGGTCGATCATGATGGGCATCTCTGGCGGCGCGGCAATGTCTGAGCACAGGAAGGTAAGTTAGTGCTTTATGTTAATGTCATATTTTGTATGAGAAGATGGATACATGAATAGAAGAACATTTTTCTCAGCTGCTACTTAGAATACAGTCACACAACAAACTGTCGTAGAACAAAACGTGATCCATCTCTTAAATTTGTGTTAACCACAGACCTTATTTCCAGCTATCTTCCAAAATCCTATGGAGAAATCCCATTGGCTCTGAGACGAGGGAACCGTTTTACCGCGGTAAAATGCTAACTCACTTCCGGGTTTTAGGACTCGTCACTGCACCACTCTATTAATGTGCTTGTCTTCTCTTCAGTTTCCAGCAATATCTAATAAAAGCTGACATTGTAAAGGCTGTAGAGAGAAACAATGCTTCTTTTCAACAAGGATCCTCTTTTCCCACGTGTTATTGTCTACATTAAGTGAATAATGGAAACGACAATTTAGTTACACTTTTATTCTGTTTGTTTCCCTTTGTTTGAAATATTTTAGTAGTTGAATTATGTGAAACGTCTTAAAAGGGTCTAGGTTGAAAAGTTCATCCTTAATAAGAGAATCATTTGATGTATATTGATTGACTTTAATCGGAGAATGTGTTAGTATATGTAATGAGGGAGGGTGCTCTGCTTAGCATTTATCTCTCTGCTGCCAATCTAATCTCCCGACAGACACAACAGAACAGGCAGAGAGCTCGTGCCCTTACCCCCCCGCTGCGCTGGGTTCTCCGGGCTCAGAGCCTCCGTCTTTGTGACTGTGTGACCTTCAGCGATCTTCACAGCCACGGCCCGGCAGATCGCCCCCAGCTTCCTCTCAAGGGAGCGCACGCCCGCCTCCCGGGTGTAACTTAACAGGACAAAAACACACAAATGATGATCAATGAAATGATGAATGATGTGGGGTGAAGTTTTCAATGGAGCTGTCGCTGAGCATCAGTGATCAGCGTGAGTCAGAGGTGTGATCTGCAACACAAACACAGGGTTCCTGCAGGTTCCACCAACTCAAAGTCAAGACCTTTTTAAGACCACTTTGAATAGAATTTAAGACCTTTTAGCAAGAAAGTATGAAGGGAAATTGCTATGAAAGAAGAAATACATCCCATAATTACTTACAAAGTAAATGTATTCACGTTCAACATAAGAACGATGACTGAACACAACAGCATAACAGTACAGAACTTTGTTAGCGTGAAAAAAGCAGAAAAAAAGAAACTGCCTAACCGTGAATGTGTCTCTCTCTCTGTGTGTGTGTGTGTGTGTGTGTGTGTGTGTGTGTGTGTGTGTGTGTGTGTGTGTGTGTGTGTGTGTGTGTGTGTGTGTGTGTGTGTGTGTGTGTGTGTGTGTGTGACAAGAGCTATCTTCTGAGCTCTGCTCCCTTGGCTACAATCTTTCATCGTTGCTGTTGTAGGATTGGTGTTTAGCTACGGTATTTAGCGTCCACAACACCTTCGCTTTTATTTAGGGTTGACGTAGACCCAAACGTCCCCCGATGTTGTTAAGTCCGTGGATTGGAAAAATTGACAAATGGACCAATCCGCGGACTTCCTCACACACACATACAGTCTATCTTCTCTCAGCTGCAGCTCCACCGATTTCTCCTCCTCCTGAGATGGCGGGACGCGGCGAGGCTGTGAGTTTGTGTGTGAGCACACACACAAACTCCCAGCCAGGTGTGTGTGTGTGTTCGGGCTGGGTTTCGCTGTGTCTCGCTGTCTCGCAGACGGCCACTGGGCTCATAGGGAGGCTCAACAAGCCGTTTAGGACAGAGAGTGAATACACATACTATACAGAGATGCTGTATGAGAAACCAATGTGAGTTTGGAAAATTGCACAATGTACATTTATTTTAGTAGACCTCAACAATGGAATTATGATCAGTAGAAATAGTCCATGACATGGGACCTTTAAGACCTTCTAAATCATATTTAAGAGCTTTCTTGTTTTTTGATCATATTTAAGACTTTTTAAGACAGGTCAAAGTTCAACAAACTGTTATTGGTAACAAATGTAGTGCCCCGCTCGGGCCTGAAAACGCTGATTAATTGTTTTTACTGCTACTTTAGGAAAACATAATCACCGAAATTGTTTTTTTTGACAGTGGCTTGGTTTTAAAAAATAAGTACATAAATAAAGATATTAATACAAACATAAGAAAATAAATTAAAATGTCTCAAAGGTTGAATAAAAATGTGTTTAAGTCAAATGTTAAAATGTCTAATAAAAGATACAATTAAATAGAATAAGATAAATATAAACATAAAAAGTTACATTAAAATGGAATATAAATATGAATATAAACGTAAGAATTTTAAGTAAAATGTCCAATACAAGATAAAATAAAACAGTAATATTTTATAGAAACATATAATGTTCAAATAAAAAAACTCAACAATATACAACATTGCAGAGTTCAAAAACCTTTTTAGACTGTAGTTAGTTAGACCAGTCTATTGACGACGTGCGTCCATAGACGGGAATTTATCCAAGAGCCTATCAATGAAAACTTGGGGTAAAAACATAAATGACGCATTCAAAATGAACTGGATTGATATGCAGACATACTTGAAGCCCTGAATTACATCCTAAACTACTTCAGTAACTCCACTCAACACCAAACCTCTTCTGTTTCTCCGTTTTTACTATTTGTTCTTCTAAAAAGGTCTAGCCAGCAAAAAGGGAGTCTCCTTTGAAGGATGAGCACCAAGCTGTGTGCTGTTGGCTGTTCCTATGGTAACCAGACTGGAGTGTGTTGCACAGAGGCTCTGCGGGGATCGTAGTGCTTACTATGTGAAAAGAGCGGAAGCCTTTTTGTCAGCGGCATCTCAATGTGGGCTCATTTCCTTTTAAACATGCACTTTGATCCGGCTATCATGTACACTGTGTTGGAGCGCTAGCCAATAGAAGCACAGTAGAGATGTCACTATGTCGCTGAAGTATGACTATAATCGAGAGAGAGAGAGGATTTTAGCCTTTGCCGGCCATTTTCATGCACAAAACCCTATATAACACACTATAGAAAAAAAGAAAAAACCTCAAAGCCACTTTAACTAACAGTATGCTGTATTACACCGCAAATAACTGAACGAGATCCAAAGCAAGACTTTTAATAAAAATCAACACCGGAACAGAATCCATGGTGAAAGGCATGATGTGCTCTGTGGAGGACTGATGTGTTTCAGGCATAGGCTTACAGATCAACATACATCTGGTTTAAAGATGTTCTCTCTCTCATCAAAAGGTTGCGCTGACAGAGAAGCACTGGTCAGCATTCAAGACAAATAGTCACCAAACCACTCGACAACTTAATGACACACTCTGATGACCAGTGGGATTCCAAGTAAGCCTCAGATCCTAGAGATCTCCGCCACATACACAACGTACACATGCTCTTGTGAACATGCAACAATCAAGTGCATGTAATCTTGGGAATTGAGTGTTATTTGTTTTTTGATATTCCTGTGTAACATCAGCTCTGAAGCATGCTTTGTTTTCTGTCGTAGAAAAAAATCTGATGCACCTGTAAATGCATTGGCCACAGTGACCACTGGTAACTGACCACTGGACAGGATCTCTACACTAATGAGGTATTTTGTGACCGCTAATACTAACTAAATCACTGGGCAAATTGCAAATCCCCTACACGTCAACCATCCCATTTACAGATGATGTGAGGATTTAATCAAATGTGTCTGTTATTATATTTAAATGTTATGCGTGTGTGCGTTTACCTGCTGATGATATTCTGTGTGGTGTCCTGTGGTATATGCAGCTGTTGAGGGGTTAACCCATGCTGCTCCAGCTGGTTTTGGATCAGGTGACGGTGTGCTATCTCCACCTTCTCCTCCTGAGTGTAGCCTGAAACACACACACATGCCAATCAGAGTGTTTGAAGACAGTAATTAAACATAATCATTATTGTTATATGTAAGGGATAAAGCACAGCGAGCCAAACACCAGGTCTTTTAACTTATTTCCTTCTATTGCGCTTTTTCTTCTTCTCTTTTTCTTTACGTGGGACAGTTCAGCCATCATGAAGCCAATATTTAATATGCTCCACATATTTAAAAATTAATATTTAAAAAGTGTTTTCTGATAAAAAAATGTTTAGCAACGGGCTGCTATCGAAAAAGAACAGATCTTAGAATATCCAGGTTGACCAATCAGAATCGAGTATTCAACTAAGCTGTATAATACATAACAGTAATACATTGGTTAGTTATAATCAACCTTATTAGTCATAAATGATGTGCTGCTTGTTTGGATGTATCCAACTGTAATTTGCTTGACACAAGATTTCTTCAGCTGTTTCCTACATCACAGAAAACTCACTTACACGGGTGCTCTATGGGGTTAGCTCATCACCAGAGCTAGAGTCTGGATCCAAGATCAAATGGAAAGTGCTAAAAGGGTTTCTTAGAGCTCCTGAACCCACCTGGTACCTGCAGCACCTCCATCCTGTCCAGCAGGGCGGGGGGGATGGTGGCTGTGGTGTTTGCTGTGGCAATAAAGAGCACTTGCGACAGGTCGAAGGCCACGTTGAGGTAATGGTCAGTGAAGCTGTGGTTCTGCTCCGGGTCCAGGACCTAAGGGCACAGATAGAGACAGTTTCAGTGTGTGTTTAGTATCAAACTTCATTTAATTAATTTACATGGAAAGAGGGCCAGCTAACCTTAGCCTAGCATAATCATCTCTGGTGAAAAATGGCCCCAGGGACTCTTAAGGGTTAACTCAAACGTGAGGAGTGATAACAGCATCAAAAGGCTGCAGCTGAAGCATTCTTTTATTAAATGTCACCAAGAAGAAGTCACCATGACTGATAAGATATTTGCCTCAGTAAGTGTCTTTGTATATGTTTAACTATAGAAGGAACCAGTTTTTCTTCCTTGATTAGATTAGATATGCTTTATTCACACCATTGGTTTCATCCCAGCCGCATGTACCAGGGCATGGCACATGAATTCAAAATTAAATTAAATAGAAAATAAACATATCAACAGTTAAAGATATATCTTCAGAGTATATCTTTTAAATACAAAACAAATACGTTTTTCTACGATATATTAGACAGACCTAATACTAGAAAAACGACTGTGGAAAGTAATTGGAGTTTTAAGTATTTATAGGACGACTGTGGCTGCGAGGGAGTGCGGTCGTCTTTCAACCAGAAGGTTGTGGGTTCAATCCCAGCCCGTGCAGTCAACATGTCGATGTATCCTTGGGCAAGATACTTAACCCTGAGTTGCTCCCGATGGCATGGCCAACGGTGTGTGAATGTGTATGCATGTTAGGTCCTAGAGTAACATACACTGCTCTGTATGAATGGGTGTGAATGGGTGAACGACATGTAGTATGTAAAGCGCTTTGAGGGGTCTGGATAAAGCGCTATATAAGTACAGTCCATTTACCAGTTTAGTCACATAGTAGTAAAAAGTTACTTTCTTATAGATCCAGAAAACAAGATACTTGTACTTTGTGGATCCTTCAATATATCAGCCATTTCCAGTGTTGGGAAGTCGTTCCTCTGACTCCAATATGTTCACTTTAATTAAGTTAACAAAAATGTATTAAACTTAGCAATGAAGTTCTGACTTTTTTTGCATATTTTTATTTGATAAAGGTCGTCTGAAATACAGTTGCCCTAAAGTTATTCAACCTATTACAAGACGAGTCAGGTCTGCCTTTTTCTGCGTGACAGTGTTAACATACGTTGTTTACGTTAGGGCCGTAATAAATGAGTTTGATTGAGAACATTATGGTCTTGAGGTTGAACCTCTTTTCACCCTCTGTCTGAAACCAGCGCCCAGTCTGCACTGATTGGTTAGCTGGCTCGCTCAGTTGTGATTGGTCAACCGCCTAGAAATGTCCTGCCCTCAAGCCTATCATGTACAATGTGTTGGAGCGCTTTGGTATTTTAGCCTTTGAAGACCATTTACATGCACAAAAACTATAATATACTACAGGAAAGGGAAAACTCTAAAATAGTATAATAGGGCCCCTTTAAGCATGTGTTTAAAATAGATACTGTTTCCAAACTTTTGTGTCTAATTGAGGGGACGAATCCAACATCACATAAATTCAGCAGAATATTCCCTATCCCGCAAACTGGATCACAAAAATGAAACATCATTTATATATCCGCACCATTATTCCGATCCGCTCTAGTTTTTGATGGGTTCTTACTTGGCAAGTGCTTTACCCTTGTTCATGAGAATCGATTCAGTATTTTTTCTGTAATTCTGCTGAAAAATAAACACAAACAGAGTAACCTGACCGAGATCCCCTGTGCTTGAGATAAAAATAAAGAGGAGAATGCTCAAGGGACAGAGCTAACCTCTAAAAGGGCCGCTGCAGGGTCTCCTTGCAGGCTCTTCCCCAGTTTGTCCACCTCGTCCAGGAGGAACACGGGGTTATTGACGGCCACCGTCTTCAGACCGTTGATGATGCGGCCCGGCATGCTCCCTACGTACGTGCGCCTGGAGGAGGGAACACAATTTGTGTAAATTATTACGAGAGAAAAGTGTCAAGGTGAATATCATTTGTTTTTGCATGGTCAACTGATCCTAGGAGTATGCATTGCATTAACAGGCATCAATAATAATGGAATTCTAGCACAAAAATGTCTGTGATAAATGCAAGTATTTGTGAGCTCGAGGCATGAAATCGGCAGGATTTGGGGTTCAAAGAAACGATATAAAAGAAACAACGGGAGTAGTCTACCTGACATATTATTTATTCTTTAGTTGAACAACTTGACAAACTGATCTGTATCCCTTGCGCTCCTTCTGTTAGTATGCCTGACACATGTTTCTCATCTGGCTGGGAGAAGGTGTCGAAACTCAGTCCCATTTGACTTTTGTATGCAGGGATCAGCCCTGCTGCAACCTGAGATAAACTACACACACATGCACACACACGCACACACACGCTCCAATAGGTCGCTTAGTAATCCCGCCTGATACTATATACCCGTGCCCACACACAGCAGAGTGTCTGTGTTTTGATAAGACTCATTCTGATCAAAGGCAAGATAAATGTTGAGACGGACGCACTCTAATGATTTCTTTTTTTACCTAAAAGCAGATACTGTGTGAGCGTGAGTCCATAAATAAACTGATAGTTTGTTGTTTGTTTTGCAGAATACTTTTCCCTGATGTGAGCAAAACAGCACAGTAATCTTTTAATTCCACAAATGGTTTTGTTGAATTAATTAATTAATTTTGGTTGTCAGATCAAAGTTTATTCAATTCCACCCAGTTGTCATTTTACCAGAAAATAACGCTGTATCCCCGGTTGAACCCTATCTGAGGTTACGGCACAATTGATTGAACTGTTCTAGATCAATGCCTCTGATGTTGTCATTTGAAAACCTGGTTTACTTTTCAAGAGACAACAATTGCAATACATAATAATAACGCTGAAAAGGGCATGTCTGGAGTTGGAGGCTCCGTAAGAGATGTGCTGTTTACAGATGTAATAGCTCTGCAGCCTCTTATCTGCACAACCTTTATCGATGCACATGTGTTTTAATCATCAGTCTTTTAAATTACACACAGGTTGACTCCCAGGCACGCTGGATTTAGATCCATCTTGAGCCAGTGTGTTAAACTGCTAGATAAATACTCCAACAAGACTCTTTTAGGAAAAACTTGAAAGAAATAAGGGAAACAAAATAGCTTTTTTTTTTTTCAGTGTCATGTTCGAAATGTAACCCAAATACTTTAAGAGCTTCAAAACAAAATCCACAGAGACAACGTGGGCTCCGCCAAACAATACACTTATTATGCAGTGGCATGCTGCCAACGTTCCAGTTATCTGTGTCCTGAATCAAGTTTCCAGGATTACATGCCGCTCCAGAACAAAGAACCCATCTGAAGTACATTTTTCCATGAAGTCCATGATTTCTAAACATTGAGATTTCCTAGCACGTGGATTATTTGCCTCACTTTCAAGCTCTAGTAGAGTGATACCTGTGTCCTCGGATGTCCGATTGGTCACAGACGCCTCCCAAAGCGATGCGGTGAAACTCTCTGCCCAGAGTCCTCGCTATGGACCGTCCCACACTGGTCTTACCTACTCCTGGGGGCCCCACGAAGCAGAGGATGGGTCCCTAAAGACAATAAAGAGGCATGAATTCACAGGCAAAAAATGTGACACAGGGTTGTGGCGGATGGCAGTTTGAATCCATCATACTTAATAATATAATCATATGCCTAACAGACTGACAATTCTTTAAGACACACCTTCAGTAAAGTCTTCAGCTGTCTCACAGCCAGGTACTCCAGCACACGTCTCTTCAGCTTATCCATGGCATAGTGGTCGTTGTCCAATAGAGTGCGAGCGGCTCGGATGTCCAGGCAGTCTGATGATTGTGCGTGTGCATGTTGGGTACATGTCGATGAGTTCCAAGAAAGAAAGAGAAAGCAAATAGAATGTTTTGTTAAGAAAAGGAGAGACAACCCTCCCTTAGGACATACTCTGGCTGTGACCTCTGACCCATAAATTAATTGAACCGTGTTCAGAGGTTTTTTGTTATTCAGGCATTCTGTGGTCAGCAGCAGAGACAAGGCCAAGCAGAGTCTACCACAATTATATTATCATGTCAATTTGTAACATTTATCGGCAGCGGCTCTGATATTCTTACTGATATTCTACCACAAATAAATGATCATGAATCATTTATGGTACACTGTTTGATAGGATTATTGAATTGGAAAGCTGCTTGAACTGCATTTCTTGACAAGTAAGAGGCAGCAGAACAAATTGTTAGCACAACACAGACATGTGTTCACCTTCTAAAGCTGCTATGGCTAATAAGTTGCCTAGTTCACTAATACGGACTAACATTATATATTATTTATATTATAAGTCCGCCACAAAATACACCAAAAGCAGCGAAGAAGACCGATGACGATTATTATTATTATATTATATTATTATTGTTGCTGATGGTTGTGGTAGAGGAGCTGTAGATTTTGCACTAAAATCTGTATCATGGTCAGTAGCGTCTGGAGCACGAACGCAACCCTGTGATCCGCCATTGTTGTTGTTGTTGTTGGCGAAACGCATCAGCAATGACGCGGGGGTGAACCGAACAGGAGAGGTGGAGAGAGGCGGGGCTATGGCGTCATCGTTTCAGGAAATTATCGTATAGGGCGTACACACAGAGCCGCAAGCGTTTCGTCTCCAGACTTACCCACTTTGGGAGCCGTTTTCAAAGTGTATTGTTTTCTGGCTCCGAATCCGCGGCTCCATTTCGGCTTCGTGTGGACGAACCGTCTATACGATAAAGAACGTTAGCGGATAAAACTGATATCGTCTCTGTGTGGACGGGGCCTAACATTAGCCCAGTTAGTTTTATGTGCTAATGAGTTAGGCTAATGTTTATTATGACAAAAGTTGTGGATAACTTGTCTGTGTCACCTGCAACACCCCCCTTTTTCGTACCTAAACAAGCAAAAGACTTCTGCATAGTTAATTCAACACCCCTAACATTTGTAATTGTTCTTTGAAGTAAATTTTGAGCGTGTGAATTCTCTGGGATTCAAAGTTCTTGGAATTGCCATGACGAAAAAATGTATCATAAAGCCAAGTTTGACATTGTGATGTGTTTGTTATTATCAATAACATATTAGAAAATTATGTGAAATATGTGATTACGTCTGTACTCTGGCTAAATCCCTCGTTGTGCAAAAGGCATTCGTTTTCAGATGGATTTGTGTCTTTGACAACATGATGAATGTAGGTCTAGTATTCAGCTTGAGTTTGCCAACTATTGTGTACAAATATCTGGATCTGTAGCAGCTAAATGCTCAGATATGTTAACAGATAGTTGCTAACTTTTACATGTACTGAGAATTCTTGCTGTAAACAGCTGTGTTGGAAACTGGGTGAGATTGGATGAGAGCTGTGAGCCAAAAGGGCCAAGGTTTTGGGCCTTACAACCAAAACAATGAGCTGAAAGACACTAAAAACACTCACAGCTGAGCTGAACTACAGAGCCTAGTAAATCAAGCAACACCTTTCATATTACATGTCGTAATTTAATTGAATTCTAAATAAAAAAGTAATGATAAGTACAGGTTAAACTTTAAGTCTTACATAAAATAAATGAAAACACTAGTAATATACATTAGCAAGTTCCCTTCTTATGAATTTGAGAGGTAAACTTAATCCAGATGCCTGTGTTTGAAAGAACAACTGTTTATTCAATACAAATTATAATCACCATTTATATTAAAATCTGTCAAAGGCTAATTTGGTCAGTCCTCCAGCTGACATGCTTCAAAGCAAAAACTGCAACCAAAAAAAGTGATAACATTGATATATTCAACCCAGCTATCACCAGTGTTTCAGTGAACACATGTTAACGTAAATTTAAAGTCAAAATGACGGCTTCTGACAATGCCAAAGCTATCACACACCCATGATATATCTTAACTGTTTTGCCACGGTGCAAAGGCATAACTAATGTAGTATCAGAGATCTCTTACAGAATCTGAGGAATCTGACATATTTTTCATTTGGACCTGGAAAAAATGTGGCCTTCAGCTTTGTTTACCTTTAGTGCTTTTGCTCCATGGCAACTCTACCATCAGATCCAAGTAGTTTCTGGTCAGGGCGAACTCAGGCATGGACTGAGGCATCTTTTTTAATCTGAATACACATGTATGAGTTTAAATGTAATACAGGTCAGACTGTGGACTCATCAGTAAAATCGTACATTAAACAAAGTAAGACTAAGTATTCGAGACAATACCACATCTAAGAAATTATTTGAAGGGATCAAGGATATTCAAAGGGTTTAAAAACAAAAAACAAGCTTTGGCCTCAAAAGAGCCTTTTTTAAATTAAATTAATCAAAACATGATCTAAAAGAAAGTATCAGCATGTGGCATTATTTCACCAAAAATATTTGCTTTTTTAGAACTGTGGAATCAAAAATGTCAGGACTCATAAATGTGAGTTTACCTCTTGAGCTCCTTCAGGCAAACTTTAAGTGCAGCTTCAGGCATTTTGGCTCTGTGGAGCTTCCTTTCCAAGGCTGCAGTGTCATCGCCATCCTCATCTTCATCTTCCTCATCCAGGTTAAATTGCCGGCCCGGGAACACTCCACCTTTACGAACTGATAACACCTGTTCAGATGAGACACAGAGTCGTGAGCAGATATATAAATACAGATATTGCTGAAAGGAAAAGGAGAAATACAAACGTTTTGTTACCGTCTTCTCATTGTCAGGACTTTTTTTTCTGGTTTTCTGCAGCAGCTTCAGTCCCTCTATCTGTCTGGTCAACATGGGCAGAGCCTTCTTGAATCGCTCCTCCAAACTTAATGCATCAAGGACCTTCAAAGCAAACATGGATTTACAAAAACATGAATAGATTCATTTTAGAGAAAATCTTGAACGCAGGCCTACTCTACTGTATGTTTCAAAGTCCAAAGGCTCCTCCAAGCATGCAACATTCAATATAGGTAAATCATAACAATTAATTTTAAAAGTCATATTAAAAAAATATCAAAAAAATATATAAAAAAATACAAATTAAAATAAAATAATTATAAATATAATATAATTTAAATTAAAAATAAAATAGTGCAAGAGAATGGTGAAAGTGACACAATATGAAAGCAAATGCAGAAATAATAAAATTATATAAATGTAAAGTAAGTAATATTACAATATGAAAAAGTATGTACCAGTATTCAAATAATTTCTCAATGGCAACTATCTAATGGTAGCCTTAAAAACATTGTGACATTACAGATCCAATGCAGGTACAGTTAATTATGAAGAAACACTGCACACATGTTTCCAGTGATTGACTATGTGTATACAAAATACAAAAACAAAAAATGTCAAAATGCTGATACCACATTGAAAACAGGCTTTAAACCATGAGTCACGTACGGTTATATCAAAGTAATGAGTTTGATGTAGGGCTGCTCAATTAATCGTATTTTAATCGCGATTACGATTATGGCTTGCAACGATTACGAAAACAACGAATCGAAATAAAACGATTATTTTGGTATTATTATTATTATTTTTTTTTTTTGCTTTTCAGTTTAGTTATACCTAAAGTTCAGGGTAATCAACTGTTAAAAACGTAATGTTCAAAAAAAAAATCTCCAATAAATTGATGTTTTCAAAGTAAATGGATAATCGTTGTTAATAATCGTGATATCAATTATTGACCCAAATAATCGAGATTATGATTTTTGCCATAATCGAGCAGCCCTAGTTTGATGTATGGGAAACACAGAGCTAACAGTTCACTTCACCTGGAGTTTCTCCTTGTTTGAGGTGCGGATCATGGAGGCTACCACATCAGGGAGAGTTTCCCTGGGCAGACTGTCCAGCAGTCGCCTGAACTTAGCCACCACTGGAACAGACATGTCCAACATGCCTAACAACTAAACACACAGGAAGACATGGAAACACATTGGTGTAAGATTTAGTGACACCATTTTTCTAATGATCAGGGATAAAATCAGTTCAAAGCGATCAAACTTTTCTATTATTCCAAGGTTATGTTACGCATTTTATTTGTCACACTAATTCTTCATAATTTCAATAGTTCATCGTTTTTTGTATATTTATATTTCCTGTAAACATTTATCCTTATTGAATATTTTTGAGGTTTCTAAAAACTATTTTTAGTTCTATTTTTGATCCTTTTTTACAATGTAATGTTATTACTGTGTTAATGCATGCACCGTTTTACACCAAACCAAATTCCCTGTATGTGTAAAACTACTCGGCAATAAACCTGATTCTGATACATGTTACCCCCCTGTGTCTCCAATGTGTGATAAATGTACACTACCAGTCAAAAGTTTGGACACACCTTCTCATTCGAAGTTTTTTATTTATTTAAATGTGTTCTACATTGTAGATTTATACTGAATACATCAAAACTATAAAAGAACACATATGGAATGATCTAGTAAACAGAATATGATTTATATTTTGTTGGCTCCTGCAGAATGCTGTGGTAGCCATGCTGGTTAAGTGTGCCTTGAATTCAGAATAAATTACCAACAGTGTCACCAGCAAAGCCCCCCCACACCATCACACTTCCTCCTCCATGCTTCACGGTGGGAACCACACATGCAGAAACCATCCGCTCACCTTCTCTGTGTCTCACAAGGACATGGCGGTTGGAACCAAAAATCTCAAATTTGGACTTATCAGACCAAAGTAGAAAACAATTCAAATAAAATAAAAACTTCAAATGAGAAGGTTTGTCCAAACTTTTGACTGGTACTGTATATCAAATGACTGAGTCTTTCTGAGTCTTGGTTCTCTTTGGCTGCTCCGGAGACTCTTAAATTCTCCCTGCCAACATTCAACAATTTGGCGTGGCGCAGTCGTTCAGTCAGCCGGAATTTATTACACTTTCACCGGAAAAGTCTGTTGAAGTCCAAATGAAAATCCAAGTGAAAATATTTCCCCTTAGCACAGTAAGAAACCATCAGCCCCTTTCACTAAGTGTGGAAAAAGAAGCCATCGCTGTTCTGTTTTGAGCCAGCAGGCTTACATGTATTTTGGCTTGTTTGCAAATTGTTTTTATTCTCTTTTATTTTATAGGAGAATATGTAGGCCTAATGCTAAGGGAAATCATTTTTGACAAGGCATTGATTTTTGGGCCATGAAAAAAAAGAGACTTGTTTGAACGAGAAAGTATCTTGTGTTTTCTTTTTCATGGCCCTTAAGGGGCTGCGTATATATGTTATTAAAAACATGTACAAAAAAAAGTCTGTAGTAGTTTTTGCTTATTTGATCCTTGTTATGACACTGAAAATGTAGCTCAGGTGCATCCCGTTTCCACTGATCATCCTTGAGATGTTTTTATAACTTGATGGAGTCCACCTGTGGTAAACTAAATCGATTGGACATGACTTGGAAAGGAACACACCTGTCTATATGAGGTCTTACAGTTGACAGTGCATATCAGAGCACAAACTAAGCCATGTCTGTAGACCTCAGAGACAGGATTGTATCAAGGCACAGATCTGGGGAAGGGTACAGAAACATGTCTGCAGCATTGAAGGTCCCAACGAGCACAGTGCTCTCCATCATTTGCAAATGGAAGATGTTTGAAACCACCAGGGCTCTTCCTAAAGCTGACCGCCCAAACCAAACTGAGCAATGGGGGAGAAGGGCTTTAGTCAGAGAGGTGACCAAGAACCCGATGGTCACTCTGACAGAGCTCCAGTGTTCCTCTGAGGAGATGGGAGAACCTTCCAGAAGGACAACCATCTGTGCAGCAGTCCACCAATCAGGCCTTTATGGTAGAGTGGTCAGAAGGAAGCCACTCCTCAGCCAAAGGCACATGAAAGCCCCCATGGAGCACCTAGAGTACTCTCAGACCATGAGAAACCAAATTGTCTGGTTTGATGAAACCAAAATGGATCTCTTTGGCCTGAATGCCAAGAATCATGCCTGGAGGAAACTAGGCACCGCTCATCACCTGGCCAACACCATCCCTACAGTGAAGCATGGTTGTGGCAGCATCCTGCTGTCTAACCCAGTCTCACGGCATTTCGTGTTCACCAACACGATTTTTAATCTATTGATTCGTGTTCACCAACACGATTTGCCCCTTTTTTTCGTGTTGCACAGCACGATTTTAAAAGCAATGTATTTCTACTGCCTGCAGCACGTCTTTTTCTCCGGTCGGGTCGTGGGAGACCGGAAGCTGTGTGGTTCATAAAAACATGTTCTTACTCAATATCAAGCCACAATTATTGCTTTTATTTTAAATCGTATAATTTCGGACTTTTGTTGCCGTCTGTGAGGAAAATAAATGGGGCTCAGAGCCTCAGAATACGGACATCTGTATTTTTTTTTAAAAATGTCCTTCTAATTCGTTATTCTTTTCAAAATAACACACTGTTATTTACTCACCAATAACACACAATTATCCTTGCTTTTCTTTATTGGTTTAATTCCATAATCTCGGGCTTTTTTGGCGTCCGTCAGGAACTGAATTTCAAAATAAAAATAACCGGAAACAGACGTAGGCCTATAAGGGACATTTCGAGCATCATTGCGATTGTCAACATTTCTGAGTTTAGGATGGCCGAAGACATTACACTACCCATAATCCCCAGCTATCGTTTAGGACTACAGTCCCCGTAAGGTTACGCAGAGCGTCAAACAGCTGTGTGAAATGGAACGAAACCACGCCAGACTATCCAAAACTGGAATCGAACGCCCCCCCAGAACTATACATGCTGGCTATTGTGTTTCGCAAAATGTTCTATGGGACGTCTCTACTGAACGTTTTCGTTTTTCCCACAATTAGAAGTTGCCAGTATTAAACACATTGGTGTTATCAAATGTAAAACATATAATTAATAAATGGGTGAAAATCGCTTGTGTCCATAATGCGCAGCATTAATACCCACATGACAGCTCATTGTTACTTTGTAATTCTACTCCACTACAATTCAGAGGTTAACCTGGTATTTTTACTCCACTGCATTTATTTGAGTTACTTTGCAGATTCTGATTAATTATGTGAAATATAAACAACCCTTAAATCAGACTTTAGTTACACCTGAGTAAAATTCAGGTAAGGTGATTGTCAAGTGCCAACAATCAGGAGAGATATTTGATAGTTGGTGCTTGAGAAGACTAAACATAAACGAGTAATAAAGTATATTCATTACTCGTTATTCTCTACTAATAGTTCATTAAAGACTGTATATTATGGCTATTTTGCACATCCCTTTCAAGATTTTCAAAGGTTTATTGACATATCATATACACAACTACGGTGTAGTTATGCAATGAATGAAACACTTGGGTCACAGGTTCCTCAACAGTGCATTACAAGACATCTATCAATATGTGTGTACCTCCACCATTAAACTGTCATATTCTGCACATTTCTTATTCTATCTACATACATAAGAGTATAATTAATGTGTATAATATCAGTTAAAATAAGTGCTTCAACATAGTTAACATTGCAGGAAAGCAATATATTAGACGTTAAGTACTTTGTCAGGCTTAATATGTATCTGTAGATAGATACCCCCAAAGTTGTTTTCTTATTTAAAAGAAGACCTTAATCTGTTATTTAATGTTTAAATAAAGGTTCATTCGTTTTTCTGTTTTGCACCTCCTCCTATTAATATCTTTGTACATTCTGCACTAAACTGTTTTATTGTAGAGATCACTTATAGTATCTTCTTGATTTTTTATATTCTATATTTATACTTTCCCCCTATGAAAGTATGTACTCTTAATATTTTTTTAATCAAATAAAACACAATAATTCAATAACGTGCTTTAACCACTAGGAGGTGCACACAAGGTACACACAGCCATAATAACTTTGTATTATTAGTGTAGGACACTTTTGTTTTCTGAAGATGTGTAGTTTTATGCATGCTTTCACATAATTGTACAGCATATTGCTATACTATTTCAGACTCAGTATTTACATTCTTACATTCAAAGAAAATCAGTAATATCTTTAAAAACTACAGTCCTTTTATATCAGCTGTGCACCGTTATGGTGTAAATATAACTCATCTGTGAATTAGATCAAATGTAAAAGTCAGCCGAATTAGTGTTGATACTGCAAGGAGACGTATTGTGTGAAGAGAAATTGAAGATGTTGTTTAATTGTTGAATATATTTATGATCCACATCAAGTATTCAGTTTCGGCGGCATTTTCTCAGTTTTTCCAAAAGTCTTCTCATCAGGGCTCTATAAATAAAGAACTACGGCAGATCTGTAATATACAATGCAGCCGAACCGTGTATTACAATGCCGTTATGTGATGACTTTCAAAGAGAAAAGCAAGAGCGCTCGGAATTAAGTATTATTTTATTCTTTTAAAATGTTTTCCGGATTTCATATCATATAAACACCAAATCCCAGCATGCATTGCGGCTAAAACATCCAATAAACAAGCTTAAAACCATAGCTGAGGATCTTGGGTAATCGCTCAAAATGCCTACGTCTGTTTCCGGTTATTTTTATTTTGAAATTCAGTTCCTGACGGACGCCAAAAAAGCCCGAGATTATGGAATTAAACCAATAAATAAAAGCAAGGATAATTGTGTGTTATTGGTGAGTAAATAACAGTGTGTTATTTTGAAAAGAATAACAAATTAGAAGGAAAAAAAGATTTTAAAAATACAGATTTCAGTATCCTGAGGCTCTGAGCCCCATTTATTTTCCTCACAGACGGCAACAAAAGTCCGAAATTATACGATTTCAAATAAAAGCAATAACTGTGGCTTGATATTGAGTAAGAACATGTTTTTATGAACCACACAGATTCCGGTCTTCCTCGACCCAACCGGAGAAAAAGATGTGCTGCAGGCAGTAGAAATACATTGCTTTTAAAATCGTGCTGTGCAACACGAAAAAAAGGGGCAAATCGTGTTGGTGAACACGAATCAATAGATTCAAAATCGTGTTGGTGAACACGAAATGCCTTGAGACTGGGTTGTGCTGTGGGGAGGTTTTTCAGAAGCAGGAACTGGGAGACTAGTCAGGATCAAGGGAAAGATGAATGCAACAATGTACAGAGAGATCCTTGATGAAAACCTGCTCCAGAGCGCACTGGACCTCAGACTCAGAATGGGAGAAACTGCCCAAAGATAGGTGTGCCAAGCTTGTAGCATCATACTCAAGAAGACTTGAGGCTGTAATTGCTGCCAAATGTGCTTCAACAAAGTATTGAGTAAAGGGTGTGAATACTTATGTTTATGTGATATTTGAGTGTTTTGTTTTTAATTAATTTGCAAATATTCTTTTAAAACTGTTTTCACTTTGTCATTATGGGGTATTGTGTGTAGAATGTTGAGAAAATAAATGAATTGAATCCATTTTGAAATAAGGCTGTAACATAACAAAATGTGGAAAAAGTGAAGGGGTATGAATACTTTCCGGATGCTATGTACATTGTAGAGTTATATTTGTATTTATTCATGTTAGCAAACTATGGATAAGCTTAAAATGGGAATAATTTGGGTAAAACTGTGAGCTGCATTTGGGGCCTGTTGACATGTGTTTTTGAGGACAAAGGAAGATGGGGGAAGGTGAAAGCATGTCCTGATTTGCATTCAACTTAGAACGAGCTACAGTGGTTGTGATGTTAAGAGAGGTCCCTTGGGTTTCTCTGGTGCTTATCAATAGTAGCAGTTAAGTGAATACTGTTCAAACAATACCTGTTTTTGTGTTTTATATTGATTTCTCTGTTTTATCCTTTCATAAATGTAAGGACTACAAATGGCTATAAACATTCTGGGCTGGTTGGAGTAAACAGGGTTTTATGGCTCTGTGGGGGAGGTGTAGGTATGCAGGCCTTGAGACCTTTTGTTGGAAAGTGAGCCTGTTTGGTTTCCTGCTGCGTTTCCTGCTGCGTTGCGTCTCCCAATGAGATGACCTGAAAAGATGACCAGCTGACCTAACACCAAACCCCTCCTTCTTACTCTGGTATATATCCGGTGGATCCCTGGCGTTCGGCCTCTTCTTCACATGCTGCCCTCGGGTGAAAGTAGCTCATGCAGTATGCGGACTAGAGCAGGAGTAAGCCGGCATTACTCCTTAAGCATTGCAATATAACTGTAATATATCATGTTGTATTGTAATGATTGTATTGCATTGTCATATTGCCATTAAAGTAGATTATTGTTAACGGTTACTTTGTAGATATGGATTCCTTCCTGTATTATAACCAGCTTCATAGGAACGCGCGGAGATTTGAAAAGCGGACCAGTTATCCCTCCAAATCTCCAACAAAATGGTGACCCGACGTCTATAACGAAGCGGAGGAAGAATTCAGACGCTTTCAAACATCTCAGACAATCAGCAGGACTCTGCAACTTTGCAAATAAGGTAAGCAGACGATGAAAGTCGCCTGTCTGTAATTGGATACGCTAAAACTTTAGGATTGTCTGTAGGCGTTTCACAGTGTTTTTATAGTTTAAATGGAATATACAATGCATATTTTACTATGTTAGGAAAGTTATATACAAAACGTAAACGTGGATCGACAGGTAGACGAAAGTCCTGCGTGACGTTAAATAGAGCAGTTTGGCGCGGATCTGCAGGTGTTTATTCCTGAGTGGCGTAGAAATGGTGCAGTTTGTGTGAATGCGAGGTTTGAATCCTGCACGGCAAAACCTGAAAACTCGATATATCAGATCGAGTCGCCGTTTAAAACTGGGGTTTAAATAACAGACCAATGCTAAAAGCTTAAAGCCAGAGGTCTGTTATATATTAAACCAAGGTAGAGCGTTTCCCTTTGTCTGGAAACTTCTGCTGCTGCCATCTAGTGGCTGAAAGGGGGTATCACACCCTTGAAACTTCTGCTGCTGCCATCTAGTGGCTGAAAGGGGGTATCACACCCTTGAAACTTCTGCTGCTGCCATCTAGTGGCTGAAAGGGGGTATCACACCCTTGAAACTTCTGCTGCTGCCATCTAGTGGCTGAAAGGGGGTATCACACCCTTGAAACTTATGCGAGCTTAGAGTTTAATCATTACATTGCTGGCCGGTATTGTTTGGTAAACTGGTACAAAACAATAAGGGATTGAACATTTTTTACAACGACAGCACCAGGAGATGAGTAAACTCAAGAATCTGTAGAGTGTAAATACATTGTGCAAAACACATTTTACACTCGAACTGTTTGCAAATGTAGACAATATAAATAAATGTTCAGAAAGAAGACATAGGCCTACACTTGATTCAAATTTCATTACTGTGATCCGATTGGTGTGCTCTGCAGGTTTACTATTGTTCGAAGTAACAGTGGGATTTAAAATGAGAGAAGATATGGAGATGTTCTTTCATAGTGTGTGGAATATGTGATGCTGGAAACATGTAAGTATTTCAGAGTTGTGTTGGGTAAATATGTAACAATGGATGAAACAATTTTTGGAGTGAGTTTTTGTAATATCATAAGTAGACATTAATTATGTTGTTTAGATGGCATTTAACAACTAAGACAGATAGTATGATTAGAAAGAGACAGAGTGGAAAGGGTTGGATTTATTTAACATCAGTGGGCTAGACTTCTTATAGGTAATGTGTACCGGGACCTGGACTCCCCCTCTGAGTTAGAAAGGCTTTGATCCCGACCCTCCAAGCAGACGAGACCTAACCCAACAGGAGACTCCTCCTTCTCCATCGTACAGACAGAGAACCAGAGCTGAACCAACAACAACAACAAGACTACATCAAGACTGCAGCCAGAACTATCTCCACCTGTGGCATCCAGAACCAAACCAGCATGCTGACATACAGAGAGAAACTCCCATCGGTCCCTCAAACAGGACATGAAGTTCCAAACTGCGCGGCGAGATTTGGCACAATAGACATGAGAGCAGAATCCGCCCTCCATAAAAACAGCAGAGAGACTGTAAAGGAGGAGTGCAACAACAGTGGCATGATGGGGCTGCAGATATGACTGGGCCAATGGCGGCCTACAAAAGTTACAGCGGATGGATTCAACAGCTGATGGACTGAAGAGAAGACAGAATCAGAGGAGTTGGCATGGTCGATTAGAAGTGAGGAGGCCGGGGTCACGGCTTGAGAAAACCAGGGGAGGAGGAAAGGAGAACGGGAATGAGTGAGTTACACATAAACACACTTATTCACGAAACGCACATTTAAATAACTTGAATTAACTTCATAAATACGTAAAGACAGAAAGATTTATTAATCATTTGGTAAATTAAAAATAGCAGTAAAGAGGAAACTATTAAAGTAAAATGATAATCATCCTAAAACACACTGACAGAGTAGAACCATATTCTTCAATATTTTCATCATGTTAACAATTCATTCTTTAAGACATTTTTATTCACGTGTGAATAAAGTAGTGATCTCATTGGTTACAATATTGATCACCATTAAAAGGATAGTTTTAGGAACCACTCTATAGGACAAATCTTTGTTTGTATTAATGGCTAGTGCCAAGCCACATATTAAATTCCAATCTAAAGTGTTGATTTCACCATTGTGGCATAGTTATTACCAGACTTCGGTTTTAAATCCTTGATAAAGGAGGGAGTAATTGTTGCATGTTCGGACACCCAGGGTTCCACACACTGCTAAAGAGTTTAACATCGTTTTTTAAGTAGACCAGAATTATAATGAGCTATGAAATGCAGAGCGACACAGATCCTAGTAATGTTTTGACTCAAGATAATAGTTATTGGACAAAAGTTTCTGAAATAGATCATTAGACATTTTAATTAGTAGTGGTACTCGAAGGAAGTGAGTTTTGTACCAAGTTTCAGGAAAAGTGGGAGGCGGAAGTCCCAATGACAAGTGAGAATCATCTTGAAAATTATAGTTGAAATCGTGACATATTTTTGTAGACAAAGGATACTGGCCTATGCTGAAATGTCAAAGTCTCTGCAGAGCACGACACATGGCCAAAAAAGACGAAGACCAACTGACCTTTGACCCTGACCGACAGTGTAACTTGACAAGGCACTGTGGATGACTGACTCTGGGGTGAACCTGACCAAACTTGACATGACAACCAGACAGTGTGAGTGAATGAATGCCGGCATGTGATCAGTGTAACTGCATGATTCTAAAACAATAACTAACCAAGCATGTTTTTGGACTAACATATTATTTTGGAGCTCCAAGGGAAACGAGAGGTTTCCTAAAAATTCCACAAAAAGAGGAAACCGCACATGTGATATTTTCCTCTCACATGAGTTGGCGGTTTGCAAATGTAAAACTACAATCTGAAGATTCTGTTTCTTTTAGGCCTGAAGGACGGAGAGGAACACTTCTTTTCACTGAAGTGTTCACTGTGGAAATAATGATAATAATGTTCGTTATGTCCCTAACCAATTACCTGACAGTTTTTGTTCCCCTCCCATTACAGGCTTTTGTTACACATTATTTCATGTGTAAAAGGGGGGAGTGAGTAAGTATAATGTATAAATGTCAACATGGCTGTAAAATTCACAATTTACATTTTTTAAGGATTGAGCATTGAATGTAATTAACCTGCTCCATATCTGGGGATAAGATACTGTTTGATGAATGTTGAGATGTTTCTAAATATTGATTTGAATTATAGCAGGTAACAAAGAAGCAGTGGCCAAGGGGCTACTGTGAAACCGAAGAAGTTGACCTGTGATAATGAGACAATTTTGTAATATTTTAACAGACATTAGAGTAACTGAGGTTTGAAATGTAGAAAGAACATATTACAGTTAAGTTAAGCTAAAACATAGTAATGTAATGAGACAGAATTTAATTTAGACAACATCATGTAACTAGCCTGGTAAAGAAGTAAAAGCCATATACTTTATTGTTTAGGTCATTATAGGGATATACATTTCATCTAAATTTATAATAGAAAGACATTTGATGACAGTTTGTTGGAATTCTGTATTCATTTTTCAGCGTGATAATATCTAAGCACTGACAGGTAAGAGCAGTATCACCAGGAAATCATTCACTTTGTTAGCATCGTGATTTTGGTTGTTTTTTAATCCATAACATTAGTGTGTTTCTTTGCCAGAAACATTAGCAGTTCATATTATATTTAGATTTTAAATAGGATTTCATTTAAAAATAAACACGGATGCTTGTCAGAAATTCAGAGCTATTGAAATATGTTATTTAGTTTACCTAAAGATGTTGGGGTTCTTATTTAGTTGGCACAATCCAAGTATTAAGATTCTGAAGCTGCACTGGCAGACAGGAGGGCTACAATTAATTTGGAAAACCTGTTCACAGACGGCTGTTGTTTCAAGACACCCCACCAACAGGCTCCAAGTGGGTCAAAACAGCTGAGCGTAGGCTTGAGGGAGTTGTATCAGATTTCTCCACACAGGTCACCGGCGCCAAAAGGGGGACCCGAGAAGCACGAGGACAAAGTGGCTCAACCCCAGGCTCTCCGACCCCGACCGAGTGACCCAGCGGACCTCTTATGCCGTCTGCCTGGGAGAAAAGGGGGACAGCTCGTACCACGGGAGCCAGTGTGCGGCGGGGAAACCACCTGCTAGGACCAGGGGACGACATCAGGACGGACGTGGCCCGGGCAGACGTGGACTACACGGAAGCAGCAGACTGGAGGAGCAGGACCCTGGAGACATCTCTACAGCATCGACCCGGGAGGCATCATCAGCGGGCCGGAGAAGGAGGACCCTGGAGACATCTCTACAGCATCGACCCGGAAGCCGCCATCAGCGGGCCGGAGGACGAGGAGGAGGAAGACATCTCTCTAGCAGGCAGCCCAGAAGCTGCTGTCAGCGGATTGGGTGGACAAAGACACGGCAAGCCAGGACGGCACAGCAGAGGAGTCTACTTTGCTCTGATCAGTTCTACCCGTGAAGGGAAAGCTGCATCTCCCCCTCCCTATTAGCTGTCCTTGTGGGCTATTCCTCCGAGGGGGGGGGGGGGGGGTGATGATTCTAGCACTCAGCTACCCCCTCATGGTTCCTTCACTGCCATGGAAAGTGGTGTTCGGTCTCCATGAAGGTTTCAAGTACTCTGAATACCAGCTTCGGATGGATTTACGGACACAGTAGAAAAGAATGACCGTGGGTATATTTCAAAATGCCTTGTCTAAGTTTATCTCTGGAGAAGGAGATAAAAAGGGGGATTTGTAGAGTTATATTTGTATTTATTCATGTTAGCAAACTATGGATAAGCTTAAAATGGGAATAATTTGGGTAAAACTGTGAGCTGCATTTGGGGCCTGTTGACATGTGTTTTTGAGGACAAAGGAAGATGGGGGAAGGTGAGAGCATGTCCTGATTTGCATTCAACTTAGAACGAGCTACAGTGGTTGTGATGTTAAGAGAGGTCCCTTGGGTTTCTCTGGTGCTTATCAATAGTAGCAGTTAAGTGAATACTGTTCAAACAATACCTGTTTTTGTGTTTTATATTGATTTCTCTGTTTTATCCTTTCATAAATGTAAGGACTACAAATGGCTATAAACATTCTGGGCTGGTTGGAGTAAACAGGGTTTTATTGCTCTGTGGGGGAGGTGTGGGTATGCAGGCCTTGAGACCTTTTGTTGGAAAGTGAGCCTGTTTGGTTTCCTGCTGGCCAGAGTTGCGTCTCCCAATGAGATGACCTGAAAAGATGACCAGCTGACCTAACACCAAACCCCTCCTTCTTACTCTGGTATATATCCGGTGGATCCCTGGCGTTCGGCCTCTTCTTCACATGCTGCCCTCGGGTGAAAGTAGCTCATGCAGTATGCGGACTAGAGCAGGAGTAAGCCGGCATTACTCCTTAAGCATTGCAATATAACTGTAATATATCATGTTGTATTGTAATGATTGTATTGCATTGTCATATTGCCATTAAAGTAGATTATTGTTAACGGTTACTTTGTAGATATGGATTCCTTCCTGTATTATAACCAGCTTCATAGGAACGCGCGGAGATTTGAAAAGCGGACCAGTTATCCCTCCAAATCTCCAACAACATGCAAACAGCCCTCTTATGTTGCAGTACATAGAAACAAACTTAATTTTATACTAATTAATTCATGCGTTATACTTTTGTATTGCCGATAGATCTAGAACCATGACATGAACTACATGCGATCTGTGAAAAGATAGAGACTTTCTGGGTTGATGGACCTAACCTGGAAATGTAGAAATCACTGCTTTATTTCATTGGCAAACTGTGGAACCCATACTGAACTGAGTTCAGTGTATACATGAGCTTATTCTCTTCCTCTTATTTAATTCACTTTATCAGTTGAATAAAATGATTATAGTATATTATACAAAATATTACTTTTCTTTCCTAGCTCTAATATGCACCAAAAATAAAACCATTGTTTTTGACTAGGACAGAGAATTGTCACCAAATCCTCTTCTTTTGTTAAGGGCTCTGGGTCTTGTTTTGCCTTACTTGTTTACTACCCCTCTATTCCAGTCCCACATACACACAAAGAACACCCTCACACACACATACCTGTATAGCCGCCTGGTAGAACTTGTGGGACAGCTTCCCCAGCTCTACATCTTCTGGTGTGACCCCCTCTGAGGCTGGGGTCATGTACTGCTCCAGTTTATCCAGCTGCTCCACCTGAAAGGTTTTCCAAATGAGAGGCACCTATTGAAGTCTCTTTTGAAATTCAGAAAAAGGTCTCTTTAATCCTATATTGCCTATAAATGAGGAACTATTAGTAATGAAGTCCCAAATCAGGGATGCACCTTTGATAATAAAATATTTCGTTTCTGACAATATTGAAAAAAATATTAATAATGGCAATATTCCTATGAAACTTTTACAATGACAATCAATATTCCACATATATCCTGTCCTACAGCTTCACCCTTTAAAATGTAAATTGGCCTCCTTCCTCAACTCCATGCTGCTCCCATGCTGTACCCTCTTTGTCACTGTTATGCACATTTTGCTTTCTTCTTTTTTCAACTATGCATGCACTAGTTGGTAAAAAGTACTAATTTGTGATAAATACAATGAATGCTGACTGCAAGAAGCTGTGTGTCGCAAAACGCGGCAATAATAAACAATATTCCAATTGCTTTTGTGGATGGAGCAAATGGAGCTGTGATTTTACAAAAGGGTCCACACATTATTTGTAAAAAAGAAATTGTACATTTTGATAAATTCTCAGAAAGACCTTTTTGATCTTAAATATACCTTTGTCTTGATATTGAATTGTTTTACCTCTGCCAGGACAAAGGGTCGCTCCTTCAGCAGACTTGTCACACTGAAGCGACACAGTCCGGTGATGAGGAGGGTGTAGTGGGGCTTTGGCCAGTTGCTGCCCACAACCTGCACTGCTATACCTGCTGTACCAATTCTACAGAGAGAGGGAGAGAGAGAAAGTGAGACACAGGAGGGATGATAGACAACCCACTGGAGAAAGGATGGTTTGTCCTAAGCTTCATGGTGGCATTATCTTATATTTAACGAGTGTGCCCTGATGTTTTTTTCGTGAATGGTACAGATTTACAACTTGGTTTTGGTCGGGATCAAACAACTATTTTATAATCTTTAAGGTTTTAAGTGTATTGTGGGAAAGTCTTTAATTTGAGTCTCACATCAAAATAATACTTTAAAGTTGTGCACTGGACCAAATGAACTTTAATTAAAAGGTTCAATGGTTGGTCATATACTCAGCTACAGTGTAGTTGTGCAGTGAATGTATTGGGTCACAGGTTCCTCCAACAATACAACATACATATATAAAGACATAAAACAAATAAAAACAATAAAAACAGTGCAAGCTCGGAAGTTCAGCAGTCTTATGGCATGTGGGATAAAACGGTCCCTGTGTCTGTTGGTCTTAAACTCATTTAAAGCAGGGGTGGGGAACCTTCGGCCCCCGGGCCGTATAAGGCCTGCGAGACAATTTGGTACGGCCCTCGAGGTAATTTATAAACACACGCAAAAAAGGAAAAATTTAGAGAAATCTAGACCGCAAAAAAATTAAACAAGCGAGTGCCTGTTTTTCCTAGCCAAGGTCAGGGTCCTTGAACTCAACACGAGCCTAACGTGTCATCACGTGGTATATGTCTCGACTGACAGGGGTGCAGTTCTGACGGAGAGCACCAGAACACGGCTCCGGCACTTCACAAATTGCAGTACCCATAAGGAGCCGTACACATGCTGCAGTTTCTGCGTGACTGTGTCTTTAGTTGAAAGCCCAGTGGCGATCTGTCATACTGATCATACAGTCAATAACTTTGTTGTTATTAGCATCTGGTTAGCTAGCTATGCTAACGAATATAAGAAGCTTTTTCTCCAACCAGTGAGGTAAAGGCACATCTTTATATGATCATTATAGTTATAAAAAAATAAGAGAATAAAGTAAACAGGTATAAAATACTATATGACAGTAAAAAAAAGTTGTTATTAATAAACAAGAACACAGTTTGAAAGGGAAGTGATTTGTAAAATATCCATAAAGAAAAAATAAATCTGCTTCCAGTTCTGTTTCAAATGGGTGTTGAGAGATGGATCCATAGATCTCTTAATGTTGCTCTCAAAATGCACCAGATTGATGCTTTCAACTTCAACATTTAAAAAAAATCTTCCCGGGGGAGCATGCCCCCCCCTAGAGGAGGTTAACTCCCCCCCACTTAAATCATGTCCACATGGATAGGAAACTAAATACATTTGAACACATCTTGTGTCCATATCTTTCTGTTTTGGTGGTCATGCCACAACCGTGCACGTGCATGCATGCGTGCGCGAGTCATGATAAAATATCTGGATTAAGAGGTTGCTTTTTCTTTGCACAACATGAAAGAAAGGCGAAATTAATCTGTGATTTTAGTATTTTTAAGCAGAGGTCAATAACTGGCCCTTGAGAGGATAAAGGTTCCCCACCCCTGATTTAAAGCATTACTGCCTGTAACCAATAATGAGTCTTCTGTCTATCTTCTGAGGCTTTTATTCTGCTCAGTGTTAAGTAAAACAGTTGTTATAAAAGACTTGCAGGATAACAAGCTGGAATAAAAGTCCTTTGGGTAATTTGGGACCCATTCAAATGCTGACACGTTTTTAAAACACACAGTTTGGGCCTCAATGACTTGAATTACACATGTTTTTTTGGGGGAAACACGTGTTTTCGGCGGGAACCCCACAAATGATTGACACAAAATCAGAATGATTTAAAACCCAATAGATTATTAAGAACTGAGCGGCTAGAGTTGCCAAAGTCAGTGTGGATGACAGCAGGACAGCAGGTTAAGCTATGGATCGATACAATACATCAATGCAAGACTTCTTGACAATGTTCCCTGACATAACAACCCCACACACACCCACACACAATATGTTACTGATTATGGGCCGCGGGACATAGATTCCGCGATTTAATGTGAAGTGAAGCGGAACTGACAGCCACCAGAGAGAAGATCACACCAGTTTGGCAAGGATGGTGGCTGGAGTGAGAAGCCTCTGAAGGGGCTCAGGCTCTAAATCAGAGACATATGTACTGTTTAAAAGGGGAAGATGTTTGAATAAACAGCCTTTAATCCCTGTTTCCCTTCAGAAATCCAATATCACTGAGGTCTACCACAACAACACAAGGACATCAGATTGTCTCCGTTATTTTAAGACTTTTAGCGTCATGGAGCCTTTAGTGTTTTTAAATAAACTATTTGCTAGCAGTGGATGGCCACAATGTATTGCTACAATGCCAAGTTCAGTGCCTAAGCCAATGTAGCGGTTATTCCCCGAGTAACCGTGGCTGTGAGATAGATAAACAATCGCTATTTAGTAACCAGCCTGACCGGTAGACTGCAGGTGAAAGGTTAAAGTCTCTGTACTCAGCTGCAGGGCCACTGCTTAACTGTAGACTTTCAGAGAACAAATCACACAATGTCGGTTCTTTTCAGAATATGTGCATGCAACTGTGCATATAACAAATATTAGGTTCATGCACAAGGCCGGACTGAAGTTGCCCGAGCTTTTTTCTCTCTGTTGTAGTTTCATAGATAACTTGGACCAAATGTAAATCAGTACGTCCAAAACTGTAACAAAAAAAAATGCAAAGCAATTCCTCAATTATATTCCCAAAGAATACACAGAATAAACCAATTTGCAGTGGGGAATATGCCTATTAAAGACATTAATGTGGACATATCTGCAAAATAATGTGATTTACTTGGGCTTTATGACTGCAGATTTGTTTAACTTTGTTAACCATTCAAATGTAAACTAATGACACACCCTGAATCTAAACTCCTGCGCTTGGACTATTTTGTGTTGTTTTTTATTTGATTTGTTTTATGTCTTGTTCATATTGCATTGTTGAGGAACCTATAACCCACGTTTTTCACTGCACTACACTGTAGTAGTGTATTAATAAAACCTTTAAAATATTGAAATCTTAAAAAGACAAAATAAAGAAAAGAAAACAAATTCATAGATTAGCATGATATGCTCAGTAGTGCCAGTGAAATGCCATGGCCTACATGTTCAATGAATTGGGACATGGTGTTACCAAATGTTTATCCACTCTTGTCGATAATGTAGATAGAATTTATAGTAAGCTGGGTCATTCTACAGAAAAGGTGGAATGTGGGTGATCTGCTGAAATATATTCCTTCTAAAAACATCTAAAACCTGTTAAATAGCAATAACTAACTCTTAACTTGATGAATCCACAACAAGTAGAGCTTAAAGTATTTTTATTATGTTTATACTTTATACAAAGCTTATTTGTATAGGAATGTCACTGGTGTTACGTGTTACCAGGAAGAAGACAATTTGGAGAAAACACTACCATTTTAACAAAATGGCTGCCATGTGTCAGACCAAATATGGCTTCAGTCAATATCAAAATCGTTTAACTCTTCAATACAATACATTTTCTCATTCAAATGTTCACCCGTAGGGCTATGACATGAGTAACACCAATGACAGACTTGAAAAACGCATGTAAAATTTGAAGATAAAATGACACCTTTAACAAACAAAGTAAGAAGTATCTGACTTTCCTTATGTCTTTGTCCACTGCACTGCCTCAAATGATCTCTTGTTACAGGAGGCACTTCAGAGACAGTACATTATTTCAAAAATAAAAGCGTTTTGTGTAGCAGTAACACCAATGACGTAATTTTGGGTGACTGACATTTATTTGATATTATTAATAATAATGTCAGTGTTATATTTAATGTATGTAATGTTATGTAAATATAAATTAGATTTATTTATTGAAACAAAAATCTTTTAAATTAAAACTATAGGCTCCACTTCCATGTATGATCAAAGTGACAAGGCAGTTCCTTGAACTTGACATTTTAAATAAATTGCAATTTACGTATAAAACCATTTTTTATTTAGTACCATTGCAAAGACAATCTCTATGTATTCAACATATATAATGAATGTGAGTATTAGGTCAACGTCATGTATTTTGGTGTCTGCAAAAGTAAGTGACAGCACTTCCACCTTTTCTGTAGAATGACCCAGCTATGTCCCCTTAAAAATGCTTAACAGAACTATTTTTTTTAACTTCTCATGACCCCTAAGGTTTGAAGGGGTCCCCAGTCCCAGGTTGTACATCCTGTACAGTCAGCTGGTATGCATCCATAACAACAACAACCACTTATCAAACTCGGGATATAACTATTTACTCTTTATCTATGTATATAACTAAGCGTTGATTACTTATGCAAGCTGGGAAGGTCGTCGGTGTCTTGCTCTGGGTCTCTGGTGTTGGGAATCACTCCTATGATAGTGCTTTTCAGAGAAGTTCCCTTCAGAAGCCGCTGGCTGACCAGCTGCATGTTCCGCGGAGAGTCCACGCTGAATCTGACGGTGGAGCCCGGGAGCAGCACCCCTTCATGGGTCAGCAGCAGCGGCAGGCGGCTCGGTATCTGAATTCCGTCACCGGAGGCCATTGTCTGCTGTTCTCACAAGCAAAGTGGGTC
Source organism: Gymnodraco acuticeps (assembly GCF_902827175.1). Lineage (NCBI taxonomy): Eukaryota > Metazoa > Chordata > Actinopteri > Perciformes > Bathydraconidae > Gymnodraco > Gymnodraco acuticeps. The sequence continues at coordinate 553,001 of NW_022989840.1, read as the reverse complement.
ACTGTCTTTATAACACACAACTCTTGGAAACAAACTGGCACACTGTCAAACAGGCAAGACCTTTGGTTTTCATATGGCTTCCGAGTCGTTATTTCAAAATAAACGCAAAAACATAATAAAGTAACGTTGGAAGTGTGAAAATTAATTAAGCACGTGTTTTGAGATCATGTTACTGAACATAAATGCAGTGGGTTTTGTTTTTACACGTATTTTTGCAATATGCTTACCCTAAAATGGAATACTATTTTCTCTCTCGCCTCACCATGGGTGACTTCCTGTATTCTCTGTTAACGGCAGGCTACGGTGAGTACAGAGGGACAAACTAGACGTTATTGCATAACATTGACGCTGCAAAGAGAAGTTGCGACATGTAGGCCTACTCAGATCAGTCTCAATATTAATGTATGCAACGAATAAGATTCACGTAATTTGTGAATTAAATATAAATGACTATCTCCACAAAAAATCTTCAAATGCAAATCGTTCTTTTTTTGTGCAATAGAAAAATATGCACAATTTATATAAAAAGATGATTGTCATAAACACAATCGTTTTCGTTGTATATTAATTGAAAATAAAATAATATTATCACATATCTTTTTTTTCAATTATTGTAATATAAATCTACATAATGATACAAATAAATAATAATTCCATTACTGCTAGGGATACTTATTCTCCCCCATATTTTACAGAACACCATTAGACTGAGCTTTAACGTCAATGGCCCTTAACCCTGTAATTCCCTGCCTGAGGGTCTGGGGCTAACAAAAAAGGGGCATCCTTTAAATAAACTCTTAAAACGTGTATTTCCCAAAAGCCTTTATTCCTTTTAACACACTGTTTTATTTACAACTGTTCTTTCTTGTTTGTTTGCATGTTTTGATCAGTATTGTCCTTGCAATCTGTAACTTTTTTTAAAGCGCAAATTAAATATAATTTACAACTGATTTATTTATTGACAGCTACTTTCTATTGTGCAGTATCAGATTTTTTAAACCAAATACAACATCAGAAAATATGATACATTTGATAAACAGTATACAAATTAGTTAAATTAGCTCCACTGAGGCCAGGTGCAGCAATTATTTGTATACATTTTAACATTAGCAATAGGAATACAAACATCATCTGACAGGAGACAACATGCTTAATAATGAGTACTCTTAATAGAGTACATTTAGCAGAAGACACTTAAGTTACTTTAAAAGTAATATTACTTTACTGAAGTTTTATCTGAATCTACCTCTTCCACCTAGTAATTGGAACCTCCTATTTGACTACTGCAAATTTGATTGGCAGGTCTTTAACATTGCTTCCAGGATGATTGGTCTCCCCACACCCAACATTGCAGAGCTAAACAAAAGGGTCATCAGATGAATTGACACCTCAACAGACACCATGCCGCACCTCCTGCCTTCCAGGCGCAGGTACAGGGACCCCTGAGGGGCAGAGGGCACACCGCGGGAAAAGGCTTACTTAACAGGCTTACCTGGAGCAGGCCCAGGGGCCCAAAAGTGTCAGGGTGCCTTCTCAACCTTCCCCTATATTACATGGTACTTGTTAGACGCTTTTATCCAAAGCAACTTACATACTCAGTACTGTGGGAAATCCCCACAGGAGCAATTTGGGGTGAAGTGTCTCAGGGACACAACGACATGCTGACAGCAGGTTTGACCCCCTGATCCCAACACCAAGGTTCTATCCACTGCACCACACACCTCCCCACCTACAAAAGTCACTCAAAGTGACACATCCTGACATGAAAAGGATTGTAAAAATGACCTCAAAGAAACAAGAACAGACTTTTCGAGCAAACAAAGACAACAAAGAGATGCAAAACAGCTCCAAAGAGACCACAAATAAATTCTCAACGACCAAAAACATCAAAATAAGCACAACAATTCTAGAACAAACTACAAAGTAATACAACATGATCACAAAACAGAGAGACATCAAAACTGCTAAAGCTATGTAGGCGGTCTTTAGTGATTCCTCTATGTTTTAGAAAAGAATATTAGCAACACAAGATTGCAAGTAGCTGCATTTTATTATGCAAAACAATTGGACAAGTCAGAATAATAATGGCAGCGTAATGAAAGACACATCAATAATGACTGGACACTAGACACAGGGTTAGTTGATACAAAATAGCTATTTAATTTGTATTTCTTTCATTGAAGTATTGACACATAGCATTATACATTTCCAAAAAATAAATAAATTCAATATCTTGCATATAAAAAAGTCAGTTTTTAAAGAACAACCATCCACATGTTAGGAGTTATCATCTCTCTGCTGTTACCAGTCAGTTTGGGGAAAATATAACTTTATATTCACAATAAGGGATCTTTGAATACACACCTAAAATGCTCTTATGGTAACAAAAAGACAACCGTACAGTTATATAGGATTAAGTGTAATACAAATATACGCTGCATTTAGAACAATACATATTACATCATTAAAGCTCTCCTGAATAGAGCTCCTTTCAGACCCAATCTCAACACTTTGCTTTCTATATAACATCATCCTTAACTCTTAAAGTAAGTACACTCTTAAACTGAAGCCATTACCTTCCTATAGTTGGCTTTCATAAATAGATACCTGGTGCAGTCATAAGGGGTCACTAAGTTCTATGGGACAGATACCTGAAGTTTATAAGTGAAACACCATATTACTTTTTAAAATGGTGTAGTGTAAATGCCATTTATTTGAGTTATTTATGAATTACTCTATATCTATTTAATTTTAAACGGAAAATGGATTACTCTTAACTGTTGTAAAAGAGCAATTGTTCTATTTGATTTTGATTTTTTTATGCTGTCATAATAAACATAAAGTATTGAAGGCAGAAGGAAGTCTTACACTGTAAACTGATTAAACTATACCTGTAATAACCTCTGTCTGGAACGCTTCGTTTTAGCGCCTGTCTTTAAGATCCCCTCCTGAAAAAGCTTATTCGGCTCTGGGTGGCTTGAGCCTGGGAAAGATTTTATCATAATATATATTTTCTGATGAGCCTGCATGTGAAATTTGAAGGGGAGCCAAATCTGAAAGGTCAGATACCTCAAATGTATTTATATAAAAAAAGATCGATGTTGGCCCAAATGTTAAAGTCAGAACAAAGTGAAATAGTGAAACTGATATTAATTCACATTTAAAAATGCTAATGGTCACTCTTCAAGCTTTGCACAGTTTGCCAGTAGGTCTGAAGTCAGTTCATGTCAATGCTCGGGCTCCAGCTCATTGATGTGTGGAAGAGTCAGATATGGTACAAAGTCTGCAGAAGTTTCTAGATATGATAACATTCCAATGCATTGTCTCTCTTACGGCTTCATGTTGATCTCTGATCCGAACCATTCAGGTCCACCGGAGCACATCACAGGCTTTTTGGGGAGAGTTTTCCTAAAGTCATAGTGACATCCAATCGATGATCAGTTCAGTCCATATATGAACAAATCTCTCAAGAACAAATAATTAATCTGAGCTGCCATCAAGAGACAAATATTTAAACTTCATGTGTGACAGAATTGGAAAATCTAAAAGTTGGAGAATTTCTCCTAAATAAGTGTAATTTCATTTTAGCAGAAAGTCCATTATGCTCATGAAATCACCATAAATGCTGCTGCTGTACCTACAATATGAGTCTTCTTTGCGTGATAGAGCCATTGATCATACCTTATTCTCATAAAAACAATCTTAGCTCTGTTCGGTATATTTAGGAAATAATTATTGATCTTCACAAATCAGGACTGAGCTCTCTTGTTTCCGTGTGGATTGTCCTTTCACTCTTCTCTCTATCGCTGAAACGGAGATAATGACACCAACCCTTTATTGGTATCACCATTGCATCCCGCTGGCCCCTTCTCAGCTTCGAGGGCGTACATTTTTCTTCTTGCCTTTTTTCCAATGGGAAACACTGCAATCTGAAAAGTAGACAAGATAAACTTTATTTATTTTCATGGATATTCTTCCATTTCTACTACCACATGTGCTACTGGCTCCTAATGAAACTGTTCCATGTGGATATGAGCCTTGGGACTACTAAGAGATAATTACCTTCAGCCCCACTTTACTCTCAGGTTTCACCTTTTTGAGGAGTCAGATACAAAGTAGTTACAGCTGTACTTCATAATCGCAACGCATATCTTGCTTTTGTTCATATTAGACGCTCAGAGCAAATCTTAGAGTCATGTAGGAGGTTGTGTGGGTCAACCCAACACTGAATTGTCACCCTGTTCTTGTCACATGTGAAATCATCAATCAACATTGACGGATTCACATTGTCAAAATTACATTTGTATCAAATATCCGCATCTTAACCCAGACCATGATTACTTTCTTAATCTAACCAAGTAGTTTTGTTTCCTAAACGTGAATGTAATTTTGTTAGAATTCATACTAAGAACTACAACTGTGTCCATACATCTGTATGTGACAAAATGTACTTGAGAACACTCCCCCCATGGTTCCTCTAGTCTAGAGTCTAGACTAACACTCAAAAAGTACATACACCCCATATGTAATACAGAACACTTGTAAGCCCTGTCATGTTAGTCCTGTCACGTCACCTAAGATATTAAGCTCTTCCCAGTAAAGTCACACACGAAACGTAACTTTATTTGGTAATTAGTTGAAGTGTGTAGAGATGCAGTGACTTAAGTCTCTGTGAAAGTCATGAACGCAGTTTAACCCGTGACTATGAGCCTCATCATATAGAGGGTCAAAAGCACAGTGAACACATGTTACTGAAAGTAGACCACGCCATGAGGATATCCGGTAGGAACGTTTTTTTAAACTTGATTCTGATTGGGAATTATGATAAATGCAGGTTATTATGTAGATTTTACGCCTTTTGTGATATTGACATGTTTTACCTTTTCAATATACTAGACAGTGATCACATTATAACTGAACAGAAAATGTATTTTTACTGGGTTAATACCGGAGAAGCAACAGGTTTTTATCTGCATTGCTTACAACAAATAATTAATCAGCTATTTTCTTACCGTCGTGATGCTCATAACTATGTCATTTACCACTGAAATGTGCCAAGTGTTGGCTGCTATAGTGATGTTTGTGCTACAGCAACATGACTATGTGATTCATGCACACTGCCATTCAATATTTGGAAATGGACCACAATGGAAAATATAGAATTAAAAGGTTTTAATGCTTTAAATGTTTACTTTCTTATTGAAATCTTCCTCCAGGTGTGTACTGTAATAGACTGGAATAAAGCTCACATGAGACCCACAACACTGAAGCTCTGTGTTGTGATTAATGGAGTCACATGTTGGGACCTCTCTTCCAGGAACACTTCAGTCACCTTTGACTGAATGTCATCTTGTGAAAATCCATGCATAGCATTATTGTAGCACAGTACTACCTAGACATTCTGGTTTCCTTCTAACAAATATTATATGTGTCCTTCAAGTTTAAGTTTTGTCATGTCGTTTCAATTTGAGTAATGCAAGATCTGGAGGGCCCCTCTGACAGAGTGAAGGACGTTTGGAGCTTTCCAAACTCACAACCAGAGTCATACCAACAGCCTTGGCATTCAGAATCAGCAGTAAACCAAAAAAAAGAAAATTAAGATCCAATGCAAAGTTGTTCATCACACTCATAATGGCCGGCCTTGTGCGAATTATGACAATATTCACCCAAATTGTGAAAAATGCCATCTAACAACAGCAAATGAGTGCATACAGTATGTTTTGGTTGTGTCCATGTCTGCGTAACTAGTGGCCTACGATTTTCAATACTCTAACGGAGGTCACTGGGACACTTATCCAAACTAATGCCATTACTGCTCTTTCGACATTCCTCAGTTGCCTTTTGCCGAGGCTCCCAGTGGATCTGATAACTCTGCTGACATTATTGTCTAGACCTCTAGTACTAATGAGATGATGTTGAAAAAAAACGTTGTTTATTTATGGCTTGAAAACTACGATAAACGTTGGAAGCCTCTCCCAAGAAGTTTCAAAATAATTGGGGGACTTTCTTTGCCTATGCAGAGAAACGCTACGACATTACTGTCTGTGAAAAAGCAATAAACAAAGCTCATCAACAAAAAAAGATGGTGGAACTATTCAAACTAAATGGGGGCAGAAGCTGGGGATGTAGTTGAATAGGCGGCCATTGACATAGGCCCTACATTATCTTTTACTCGTGGTATGGCATACCATAAATTTACAGGCTTACCAGGGGTAAGATTTTGTCCCCTGGGAACTTTAAATACTCATGCATGCTCAAAGTTACAAATCTGGGCTTTCAGTAATACATCTAGATGTTGAAGATGCAGACTGTCATGTCCAAGAAACTTATAGTGAAAGTTTATTCTTTATGTTAGTTTTGTCATGTCCCTTTGTCCTGTGCTTTATGTTTATTCCCTTAATTAATTCTCCCTCTCATTTCAGGCCTCCACGCTCCCCGCCCCCTTCTGTCTCCTGCGTCCTTGATTGTTTTCCCCGCCCTGATTGTTTCCACCTGTGTCCCCTTTACCTGTGTATATATTGTGTTCGCTCCCTCCTGTTCATTGTCAGTTCGTTGTCTCTCTATGACCTACGTTCCTGCTTACCTCACGGACATCTCACGGATCTATGTTATTGATCACTGTTCTAGTTTTCCTCTAAAGAGTGTTTTTGTTTTCCTTGTTTTCATTACTGTGCAAATCCCAGTAAAGTCTTTATTTTGAAACACTATCCGAGTCTGAGTTTGAGTCGTGCAATTGAGTTCATGCCTCAGAGTTCACTCCTTGACACAGACTCTCACACATGGCACTTCCTGCTATAAGGAAGTCATATTTTTCAATAGCTCAGAACTTAATTCATATTGGGAGGGGTTTTTTTAAAACTCTGACCTCCTAACAAAAAAAAATTATATTGAATTGAGCAATCTCATTGCCAGATATATTTTACTGTTACAAAGGAACCAATAACAAATGAGAGGCAGATCATGGCTTCAGTTGCCCTTGACTAACCCAAATTTAAGAGGAACACAAATGTTGATGGACCCTTTGCCATCAGGTATCTAACATAATACCATGTCCTGTAGGGAAGTATTTTATTTTAATTGTTCTTACAAAGCATGTGCTGCTTGTGTTTCTCTCTAATTAGGAAAATAACATGTTTTTAATTTTTTTTTCTTGGTTACATCCTGTGCCACTGGAGGGTTTTCTTTAAATACTCACAGTCCTGCTTTGTTTCTGTGCTGGCAAAGCACTCACTGAAGAGGCAGTGCATGGTGTGGCAGAGGTTGTCCAGGAGAGACTTCGGGGAAGCAGATCTCCAACTGGACTCGGGCACTCTGCTAGGCTCTTCTGTTAAATGATCCCAAGTGTCCTGGATAGACTCTGGAAGCTCCTGCTGGAACACCTGGGCACACAGAGACAGAAGCGTGAGTCAGTAGCTTCATTTGAAGTATGTATCCATCCAATACCTCTTAAGAAATACTATCTCACACTGCGTAATTAAATTAAGCCTCTCTTTAAAATGACCGCTCAGAGGAGAGGATTTCTAATTTCTCTAAACGCCTGCTGCTTCCCCTCCTCTCTCCTCGGTTCCCCTCCTCGACTCCTCTGCTCACATCTCCTTTGGGCGGGACTAAGACACGAGGATAGGAGTCGAGGAGGGGAGTTGAGGAGGGGAATTAGAGAAATGAGAAACCTTCCATGTCTGCCATAAAGAAAGTTGTCCAGGAAGAGTTTTTTTTACAACTGCTACCACTGGGCCAACAGTGTTTAACACAGAGTTTCAAGAGGACACAAGAATCGTAATGGAAAAATAGACTTTAGATAAAATACCTGCACAGATTGGTCAACAAGATCAAAGAGTGTGTTGCATTCATTTTCACTGAACTTTTGGTGGACAGTAAATACAGGTAGAAGCTGATTTCAATTACCAATGATTGAATGATTGCATTCATTCTCAATATTGATAAATAAAATCAATGTGACAACCAACTCCAGTCAAATATCCTCTGACCCTTACAGTCTTTTCGTATTTCACTTATTTCGTTCACATTACATTTGTTACAGTATATTACCACCCCCCTGGATTTGTTTTCTCCAACAGGGTTTACAATCACTACTATTTGTATGCTTATTATAAGTACTACCCAGGGGGCAAAACCCAATTTTTTTAGGAAATCAGACATGGAATGTTGTAAAAGGTTGTCCACCAGAAATGATATCTGTGGTGTCTAGACATTTGTGTTAAGTTAATTTATTTAGTTCAGTCCTTTTGTCTTTTGCCTTGTCTTGTGATTTCCTGTTTTATTTTGTAGTACCTTTCCCTCTCGTTTCAGAGCATTCCTGCCCTTGTGTGTTTTTCCCTCCAGTGTGATTGTCAGCCCCTCCCTTAATTGTTGCCACCTGTGTCCCCTTACCTAGTGTGTATATATAGTCTGCGTCTCCCTTTGTCCTGTGCTAGTTCGTCTTGTCTCATCAAGCCTGCCCGTCATTCCTTGATCGTGTTAAGTATATTTTTGATAGACTCTTTTGGTTTCATTTTTGATGTAGATGTTTTTGTTTAGAGTTTTGATCCTCCAAGTGAGCGTTTTGTGTTTTGACCTTCATTAAAAGACCTTGTTAATCCTGATCTGTTTCTGGTGTTGTGCGTTTGGGTCCTGAGCCTTGTGACATTCTTAACAGTACGAACTGGCCAAAGAATGGACCCAGCCGACCCAGACAGGTTCAGAGCAGCTCTGCGCTCACAAGGCACGCTTTTGTCTCAGCATGACGATCAGCTGAAATCAATTGACCAGGGAGTGAGAGACTTGAGTGGTCGTCAAGAAAGCTTCCAAACATCTGTGAAGAGCCAAGTAATCAACTTGTCCGTGTCCTTGCTCACCTGGAAGCTGGATCTCAAACTTTTTCCGCTGCTGCGCCACAGCCTGCCTGAGGCTGTGAATCCTGTGATCAAAGGACCTACTCCTTCTTCATGCTCTCGTCTCACATCTCCAGAGAAATTCTCCGGTGACTCAGGTGACTGTCGTCCTTTTTTAGTCCAATGCGACCTGCATTATCAACATCAGCCTTCTGCTTTTCCAACAGACCAGTCTAGGATAGCTTTCATGAGAACACACTTGACTGGTAGAGCAGCAGCCTGGGCTACAGCAGAATGGGCCAGAGACTCTCCCCTTTGCAGATCACTAAGACTGTTTACTGATTTCCTGAAAAAGATTTTTGATCGTACAGCACCAGGGAGAGAAGCGGCTAAAGCTCTAGTTCAACTCAAGCAAAGAAATCAAAGAGTGTCTGATTATGCCATAGAGTTTAGGACAATAGCAGCAGACAGTGGCTGGAATGATCTGGCTTTGCTGGACGCCTTTGTAAATGGACTTTCAGGCCTTGTCAAAGATCACTTAGCCCCATTAGATCTTCCAGAAGATTTAGACTCTGTGATTGATCTGGCCATATGAATAGATAATAGACTATGGGATAGACAAAAAGAAAGAGAACATCCTGCAGTTTGTTCACCAAGCTCCAGGGGGCCTCCTCGTGGCAGCCGGATGGGGGAGGATTCTTCTTCAGGAGTCTGGATCAAGCCTCCTTTGACAACGCCATCGACCACATCAGAGGAACCCATGCAACTTGGCCGAGCAAGACTTTCACTGGAGGAGCGTGAACGGCGCCTCCGCCAGGGCCTGTGTTTCTACTGCGGGCATCGTGGACACCTGATGGCCGCTTGCTCACTAAAAGACGGGTCTCCCCAGGCAAGAGGAGGGTGCTGGTGAGCCGACTAACTTCTGACTACTCTCCTCGTACGCTGACTCCTTTTTGGTAAGCAGACCTTAACACAGAATGTTCTCATTGATTCAGGAGCAGACGAAAGTTTTATGGACTGGAATCTTGCTAAAAGCTTGAACATTGTCACCATGCCCTTAGCTCAAACTTTAAATGCCAGCGCCCTTGATGGAAGATCATTGTTTCAAGTCACTCACCACACAGAACCCGTCCAGGTTATCATAAATCACAACCACACAGAATTCATGACATTCCATGTATTCGACTCCGCCCAACATCCTATGATTTTAGGCTTCCCATGGTTGAAAAGACATAATCCTCACATTGACTGGCGTTCTGGTAGGGTGAAGGATTGGGGAAGAGAATGTAATCACACATGTTTGGTTTCACCAGGAGAAGTTGAAGGGCTGTCTGTAGGAAGGGTTACTTCAGGTAGTGAGGTAGAGACTAAGGAAGTAACTCATGACCATTCCTCTGACTTACCAGACCTGCCCAATGTTCCCTCCTGTTACCACAACCTGAGGGAGGTTTTCAGTAAGACTCGGGCCTCTACGTTGCCTCCTCATCGACCTTATGACTGTGCAATTGACTTACTACCGGGTGCCCCCATTCCCAAGGGACGTCTATACTCAATGTCTGGTCCTGAAAGACAATCTATGACGGATTACATTGACTCATCTCATCTCCTGCTGGCGCCGGATTCTTCGTGGGTAAAAAAGACGGATCCCTCCGACCCTGCATAGACTACTCTCCCCTGAATGATATAACTGTAAAGAACAGGTACCCTCTCCCCCTCATTTCCACTGCTTTTGAACTGTTAAAAGGAGCTAAGATCTTCACTAAACTTGACTTGAGGAATGCCTATCACTTGGTCAGGATAAGGGAGGGGGACGAATGGAAGACTGGATTCAATACCCCCAGTGGCCACTATGAATACTTAGTAATGCCATTTGGGCTAACTAATGCTCCTGCTGTATTTCAGGCTCTTGTGAATGACGTGCTCAGACAATATTTGAATCATTTTGTGTTTGTCTACCTGGATCATATATTGATATTCTCTCCTGATGAAGAGTCCCATGTTCAGCATGTCCGCCAGGTCCTCCAACGCCTTCTGGAAAACCAACTATTCGTGAAGGCTGAGAAATGTGATTTTCACAAGACCTCTGTCTCATTCCTGGGCTTCATCATTGCTCCGGACCAGGTCAAGATGGATCCAAGCAAGGTCAGTGCTGTTGCAAATTGGCCCACACCCACCAACAGGAAGAAGGTACAGCAATTTCTCGGTTTTGCTAACTTCTACAGACGCTTCATAAGACATTTTAGCTCCATAGCTGCGCCTCTCCACTCACTCACCTCAACCCATGTTCAGTTTTTGTGGACTCTACAGGCCGACAAAGCTTTCCAGGAATTGAAAAGACTGTTTACCTCTGCTCCTGTTCTCATCACTCCTGATCCACTACGGCAGTTTGTGGTGGAGGTGAATGCATCCAATGATGGAGTTGGGGCTGTGTTGTCACAACGTTCAGCCAAGGACAGCAAACTTCCCCCATGTGCATTTCTGTCATGTAAGTTAACACCTGCTGAACGCAACTATGATGTAGGCAACAGAGAACTTTTGGCAGTTAAAACAGCGCTTGAGGAATGGAGACACTTTCTGGAGGGGTCAGAGCAACCATTTATAGTCTGGACGGATCATAAAAATCTTGAGTACATCCAAAAAGCTAAGAGACTGAAGTCACGTCAGGCAAGATGGGCTTTGTTCTTCACCCGTTTAACTTTTCCTTGTAATTTAGACCCGGTTCACAAAATGCCAAGCCAGATGCACTTTCTCGTGTTTTTGATCCTGAACCCTCGGCCAAGGAACCAAAGCCCATCCTTCCACTAAACGGTGTGGTTGGAGCGGTAACTTGGCCAATAGAAACGGAGGTGAAACGAGCTAACGGTGAGAGCCCGACACCTAGGGGTTGCCCCCCAAATAGGTTGTTTGTTCCTCAATCTGTGCGTCCTAAGGTCATTCAATGGGCTCACACCTCGCTGCTCACCTGCCATCCTGGGGTTAAAAAAACCATGTACTTCATCAAGCAACGGTTCTGGTGGACATCTATGGAAAAGGATGTCAAGGAGTATGTGACCGCCTGCACCATCTGCACCAGGAATAAAACCTCTTCCAGGCCCCAGATGGGTCTGCTCAGGCCGCTGCCTATCCCCAGTCGGCCCTGGTCCGACATCTCAGTGGATTTTGTCACCGGACTGCCAGAATCCAAAGGTAACACCACCGTCCTCACGGTGGTGGATAGATTCTCTAAAATGACACATTTTATTGCTTTGCCTAAACTGCCATCGGCCAAAGAAACGGCTGAAGTTTTGTTGCACCATGTTTTTCGTCTCCACGGCTTTCCCAGGGACATCATGTCGGACCGGGGCCCTCAGTTTGTCTCCCGTTTCTGGAGGGAGTTTTGCAGCCTCATCGGGGCCTCTGCCAGCCTCTCTTCTGGCTACCATCCCCAATCAAATGGACAAACGGAGAGACTTAATCAAGAACTGGAAACCTGCCTCCGGTGCCTGGTGTCCCAAAACCCCGCTTCTTGGAGTAAACACCTCACGTGGGTAGAATACGCCCACAACTCATTGCCTACCTCTGCCACCGGTTTGACCCTGTTACAGTGCATCTACGGTTACCAAACTCCCATGTTCTCCGAGACAGAGAAAGAAGTCATGGTTCCCTCGGCACACGCACTGGTCAGGCGCTGTCATGGTATTTGGACTTCAGCACGTCGGGTCCTCCTGAGGACTTCGGCCCGCATGAAGAAAGCGGCTGATCGGCATCGCCGTCCTGCACCTGTTTACAGACCGGGTCAGAAAGTGTGGTTATCCACCAGAGACTTGCCCCTGAACGTAGCCTCTAGGAAGCTGGCACCAAGATGTGTAGGCCCATTCACTGTGTCAAAGTGTATTAACTCTGTGTCTGTTAGTTTGCGCCTGCCTAGATCACTCAGAGTCCATCCAACATTCCATGTAAGCAAACTCAAGCTGGTCAAGGAAAGCAAGATGGTTCCCGCTTCCAAGCCCCCCCCTCCTCCCAGGATCATTGACGGAGGTCTGGTCTACACCGTCAAGCATCTGCTGAATGTCAGAAAACGAGGAAGGGGTCAGCAGTTTTTAGTGGACTGGGAGGGTTATGGACCGGAAGAGCGGGAATGGATCCCATCTAGCTTCATAGTGGACCAGAACCTGATAAAGGATTTTTACAAGAGCCATCCTGAACTCTCTGGGCCGTCCGGAGGGGGTACGGAGGGGGTACTGTGGTGTCTAGACATTTGTGTCAAGTTAATTTATTTAGTTCAGTCCTTTTGTCTTTTGCCTTGTGATTTCCTGTTTTATTTTGTAGTAACCTTTCCCTCTCGTTTCAGAGCATTCCTGCCCTTGTGTGTTTTTCCCTCCAGTGTGATTGTCAGCCCCTCCCTTAATTATTGCTACCTGTGTCCCCTTACCTAGTGTGTATATAGTCTGCGTCTCCCTTTGTCCTGTGCCAGTTCGTCTTGTCTCGTCAAGCCTGCCATTCATTCCTTGATCGTGTTAAGTATATTTTTGATAGACTCTTTTGGTTTCATTTTTTATGTAGATGTTTTTGTTTAGAGTTTTGATCCTCCAAGTGAGCGTTTTGTGTTTTGACCTTCATTAAAAGACCTTGTTAATCCTGATCTGTTTCTGGTGTTGTGCGTTTGGGTCCTGAGCCTTGTGACATTCTTAACTATATATAGGACCTTCAAGGATCACAACCTGGGTGGACAACCCGGTCAACTAGCTACTGGAAAGCTACAGTGAGGGTCCAAACAATGCAACCCCTATATGAACAAAAGTCACAAATTCTGTCTGGATCAGATGCCATCATTCTCTTTCTGATTGAATATCTCTGACAGTTCATGGTAAAGACAAACTGAGCCAACCTATTGAAAGAGCAGAAAATAAGCTTTCAGGTGATGCCTTGATTAAGCCTGTTCGCAAAATCCATGTCAAGCAATGCACTTGTGGTCCTCTGGATTGTTTGCTGTGTTCAAAATGGGTAAATATACTTAAAAGATTATTTCTATATAACATATCGAAGGGTTTACATTAATATACACAAGGTTTGCTGCCGATGCTAAGTTGAATTGATTCAATGTTTACAGATTTTTCAGTTTACAGTCTGGAAAGCTAAAGGCAGCGTAATTCAAAATGGCCGCCACTTTCTTTGCAAAACCCTTTAATTGAAGGTTTTCTATGTTATAGGACAAGGCAAACTTAGTTACATTTATCTGGAAGTTGACATTAAGTTAAACTTAATGTCAAATCAATACCCTTTTATTATTTGTGCAAATCAATGTCTTTGTTTTTGTGAACAATATCCTATTATCCTATTATTTCACATACTCTCTTCTTAGTTATGAACTAAAAATCAACAGATATGATCAGAAGTTGAACACAAAACAATCATTCACATGGCCCAGAACTAGAAAAATGTGAATTTTTTAAGAAGAAAAGGGAGAAAAGTAACCTACACTGAATATACAGTACAAATGTTTTCAATGTACACATGGTGGTATTCATGGTAGTGTCCCAGAAAGCTTTTTGCTATCTATTCATTTTCTGATTCACAGCTGCTGTCACTGCTCTCAAGTGTGGCAGTGTGTATCCTTCTGCATTTTGTTGCCTGTCCTTGGCAACGGCACCCTATGTAGCATGGAACTGCCTTATTCTGACAGCCACATGAGATTGTCTTGTTCATCGACACAGGCCAAGCTGGCTTTGTAGATGGTACCGGAACTATCCATTGTCGAGACCATCCAAATTCTGTGATTTATGGCTTGGCGATGTGTGCGTTCTTTTCAGGTGCAACAAAAATGCATTCTCTGTTGGGGGTAGTAGCTTTAGGAGCATCAATTTGTTGTTCAGGAACTTGTATGCTCTCAGTTTGCCCAGATCAGAACCCTCAAAGTGATCAGCTTTGGATGTATACAGTTATGGTGAGGTCTCATGCCTGATTGAGGAGGTCATCTGTTATGGCATCGGCGGGGTTCTCACCAAACTCTTCAAGTGCAGGTATGTCCAGACTCATGCTGCTCTTGAACCATACCCTCTTGCCAGTGAAATATGGATAACTAGTGGTATCTCTACCACTCAGACTGTGGATGAAGGGCTTGGCACAACACTGTGAAGGTCCCAGTGCCACAACCATTTCATGTATAGGCAGGTATATGCATTCTGGCCTGTTCTCACCCACAGCTCTGTTAGATCACTGAGGTGCGTTGCACCATAGTACAGGCATGTGGTAATGATGTCTGTGTGATTGGCATATACGACAACTCTGTCAACTCCCTCATTCTGGACACTGTAGAGAGTGTGGAGGAAGATCCTAGTGTCAGCCTCATGCTGTGTTGATTCAAGAGCAGGAACATCCATAACAGACCATGCTGTGAGCACCACAGTCTCTTCTTTGAATCCACCACCCAGGTAGAGATGAGTTGGGCCAAGACCAGGTTCCAGTTGTTCATCCGCACACCACTTCTCACAAAGGAAGCTCAGCAGGTTTGCTTTGTTAGCAGACTTTCATGGCTTTCAGAATATTAAACTTGTTTCGGCAAATTCAGATGATAAATACAGCTTTGAAGCTTGTAACGGCATAATTACAAGCAGAGAACGGAGTAACTTAACGTCACTGCAGGCATAACAACAGCCGGTGTTTCTCGTGAGTGTTTTCCCCGGGAAACAAACACAATGCACACAAACGCAAAAATACACAAACACACACACACCTACTGTATACACACACACACACACACACACACACACACACACACACACACACACACACACACACACACACACTCGTGAGCTTCCCCCAGACCAGTAATCCAAACGAAAATATCTTCCCTCCGTAGTATTTTGATCATTTGCTCCGCTAATCAATCAGATCGATGGATTCCAGAGATTTTTCTCAAAAATGATGTAACAGTCAGTGGGCACCACTTAACAGCCAATCAGAATGAGAATATGTTTCACATGTGACTTATTCAAATTGCGAGTGATTGAGTGACAGATGAAGGTTGTTTAGGAGAAAATGTTGGAGAAGAAAAAGTTTGAGAGTGGCGCTCGGAAAAGGAAATTGTTGAGGGAAAAGGAGTTTCGAGACAAGCAGCCATTACAAAAAATGCCGAAGCCTACAGGTTATTTTAAACCTGTAGGCTAGGATGAGGAGGAAGGACAGATTAGTTCTGTACCGAGCGGCAGCGGTGCCGGCCGCGGGGCCTCGGTGCCAAGTAGGCCGTCTGGTTCTGATAGTGGGAGAGGAAGAACAGACAGGAGGGACATTATCTGTTGGAGGAGATGGAGAGGACGACGAGGACTTGCTACGTGGAGGGGAGGGGAGCCAACGGCAACCGGACAAATACATGAGGGAGGCCCGATACGTCACTCATCTGGAGGCGAGGACCAGGCGCGCATAATGCAGAGTGGAGAAGTGCGATCACAGAGCCTGCCGAGGCTATAAATGACTTTGATTTGTTGTTTAAATAGGGGGGCTACAAAACCTATCAGCCCCAGGGCCTGATGGCTGGTTAAGGCGGGCTTGCATATGAGGCCAGACTCGGAGGGCTTTCCTTTGCTTCCAGCCGTAAGATTGTAAACAAAGTCACGTTACTGGGGGCAGATGACAGCGCTGACTTCCGGTGTGTTTCCCGCAGCGAGACGCTACAATACTAATTGTGGGCTTAGGCCTATCATGTTTATTCGACAACAACAGAAAACAAAACAAAAACCTCTCACTCTCTCCAGAGGGGCAGGTCCTTAGACCCTCACATCGTACAAGGAAAAAAAGTGGTAGTGGTCAGCCTTCTCACCAAACATCTTCTGGCAGTCCCTTCCTGAAACAGACCAGCTGCAACAAGAATATCCTCTGCACCTGCATCCCTGATGATCTTGCAAACAGCCTTCATGTGTTAGGGAATAATTCTCCTGGACTCCTAGATATCTATCCTTTTTGCCCTTTGACGTTTATGACCAACCCTGATGTCTGTTATCTCCCTTAAGGAAAGGGGCTGCTTCAGCCATATGTTGTTGTTCCCATTTTATGACCGGGCAACTCTCGGTCACAAATGGTTTATTTTTGTGAGAACGCTGGAACACTTCCTTCTCGGTGTTTGTGGACTCCAAGGTGTGTAATCTTCGGTGACTCCCACTGCATTGCTACACAGAAGTTTCCCCCACATCATGAGCTTGGTGAAATCCCCCCAGCAGCAGGACTACATTGCAGAACTCATCTCTGTGCTTGTCTCTGATGGCAACTGCGAGTTCATATGTAGCCTGATCTCCAATGATAATGGTATACTTGTCTCCCAGTGCATGCGATGTCTTGATCAGCTATTTAATTTCTTCTTTCAGGACAGCAGGATCAGTTAGAGATGCTGGGATGAGAGGAAGATAGCCAATGATACTGGCCGGTCTGTGTGGGTGGAGGTCTGCACAGAAGGCAGAAAAGCCAGGCAGTCCTGCTTCTGCATCTGGAGGAGCCACCAGCCATTCTGAAGTTGTAACCATTCTTGCAAGATGCCACATAAGTAACAGGTCTTCAGCTTTGCCATCTGAGGAAGTATCCAGACTCTCTAGCTTCTCAATATGCTCAAGTGACCTGGACCTCTGCCTGTCTTTAGCTGAGACGTGTCACATGGGAGCAGGTAGATCAGTAACATCTGAGAGAGTCTTCTTTCTGTCCGAGGTAGAAGTGGGGAGTCTGGCACCCTCCTGGACCCGCACAATCTTTTGGTTTTCAATTATGATTGCAGTGGTGGCATTCAAACTCCCACCCTCCAGTGTCTTCTTCTTCCAGTCCAGATTGTCCATAGCAAACACATGGAGGATCTCGCTGTTTTTCATCATGGTCTCTGGGATGTAAACACCATCCGTTTCAACCTGCTGCATGACCTTCTAACTTTGTGCTGTTAGCTATTTTGTGTTCAACTTCTGATCATATCTGTTTATTTGTAGTTAATAACTAAGAAGAGAGTATGTGAAATAAATGTTTTGCCACGAGGAATTTTGTTTATTTCATGATCAAATAGGATATTGTTCACAAAAACAAAGACATTGATTTGCACAAATAATAAAAGGGTATTGATTTGACATTAAGTTAACTTCCAGATAAATGTAACTCAGTTTGCCTTGTCCTATAACATAGAAAACCTTCAATTAAAGGGTTTTGCAAAGAAAGTGGCGGCCATTTTGAATTACGCTGCCTTTAGCTTTCCAGACCGTAAACTGAAAATCTGTAAACATTGAATCAATTCAACTTAGCATCGGCAGCAAACCTTGTGTATATTAATGTAAACCCTTCGATATGTTATATAGAAATAATCTTTTAAGTATATTTACCCATTTTGAACACAGCAAACAATCCAGAGGACCACAAGTGCATTGCTTGACATGGATTTTGCTTTGGAGAGACAAAAAAGGCACAGCGCCATCTAGTGACCTTATTGAGAACAGGCTTAATCAAGGCATCACCTGAAAGCTTATTTTCTGCTCTTTCAATAGGTTGGTTCAGTTTGTCTTTACCATGAACTGTCTCAGAGATATTCAATCAGAAAGAGAATGATGGCATCTGATCCAGACAGAATTTGTGACTTTTTTTCATATATGGGTTGAATTGTTTGGACCCTCACTGTAGCTTTCCAGTAGCTAGTTAACCGGGTTGTCCACCCAGGTTGTGATCCTTGAAGGTCCTAGATATCATTTCTGGTGGACAACCTTTTACAACATTCCATGTCTGTAAAATGACTTTGCCCCCTGGGTATACGTGGGAAACTCTAGGACAAACAGGGTTAGGGTAAGAATGAACGTATTAATATGTTTGCTAGCAATGGGGACATTGAATCAGCATTACATGGTAATGGGTCACTTCCTGGGCTAGTCTACCCCAAACAAAGAACATTCACTGTATACAGCATATTAGTAATGGCAGATGACTTCAGGGTCCTTTGACAGCAATACATAAACATTGCGGCCATAAATACCAGATAATTGTATCTCTTATGATAGCAATCGGCAACATTTAAAGTGACAGCGATGTGGAGTAGGTAAATAATTGCTTTCTAAGCTTAATGTAATAAGGGAACATATTTCCTCCCAGCAAAGGGTATGTTTTAAACAACACTATAGCATAGGCAGAAAGGATCCCTTAGATCTCTTGCATCAACACAAGGACATTTCTGAATGCATAGTATTCAGTTTGCTCAATTAAGTTTAAGTATGAACTGTAAGAGCTAGTGTTTCAATTTATACGAGTCAGAATGTATCCTTACACAAGTCTGCGACCTTGTCTCCACATTAATGTCTTCCTCATGTTAAATGTCCTGTTTTCTCTTGGTAGAAAGATTGTTCTCAGATTGTCTAAGTGTTTTCTCTATTACAAAGAGCCAATGTTCTCCAATGTTAGCTTGTTTAACTTAATCGGAGGAATTGTGAGCGAGGTACTTTGTATTTTCCCTGAATTTGTTTGAATGAAAGTCCGTTAGACCCAACTATGTACTTCAACAGAAAATACTGAGTATGTGGAAAATGACTGTTAAAGGACAACGGTATGCATTCATTTTAATTATCGAAAAATCCAAGTCCAAAGTGTGAGGTCAAAGAGGACATGGAATAACCGATGTTGATAAAACACCAGGAAAGAACTGTCAGCATTCAAGGGAAACTTTATTACAGGATTTTTCTTGAAATGAGTACATGGACCGTTCACCAAATATAGTGAACAGTCGCAGGACCTATTCCAAAAGAATAATTTAAGATGTCTTTCATATGCACTTTCCTGTCAGATCAAAGAATTTACTAAACTTTGAGCTTAACTGAAATCTTGTTGTACCATCAATAGAAGCCACATTTCCCAATGATTGAATGATCACATTCATTCCCAGTATTGATAAATAGGATCAATGTGACAACCATCTCCTGTCAAATATCTTACAGTCTGAGGGAAATTCACTTACTGGCTTAATTGCTTAGTTTGAAGAGGTACAACTGTGGTACACATTCATGAACTCTGGCTTACCTCAGCCGGATGTGACTGTACAAACACGCCTTCCGCATCCCTGAAGCGCCTTTCCAACTCAGTGGTGTATTGACGTGAAGGATGTCTCTCTGGCATAACCCGGATGATCTGAGAAAAATATAAACGTGTTTATTTTAAGACAATAAACTTAAAGGCAGCATATACCGGATTCAACTGTCTTCTCAATTCTAAACTTTGTTTGAAATGGAAAAGTTGGCAGTAAAGAGATGTGCAGGTTCCAAATCATTGCCATACAATGTGAGTTATACAAAATGCACCCTGTGTTTACTTTTTTTGTGTTGTGTTTCCCGGCAAACATCATTGATATCACTGATAACACATGCTTTGTGTTACACACATTCATTACCACATAATTGCATATGGTATGATCATGGGTTTTGGACAAATTTAACAAATTGCATCTTTAAGGAGACAATATTCCTACCTTTTTTAAAACGCCTCGGTTGACCTGGAACCACAACCTCTGGAGAACTAGCTCATCCAATCCCTCCACATGTAACCTCTGATGGACCAGCAGAGGAGAGAAGTGTAAGAATCATGTTAAACATAATTATGTAACAATTTTAACCGAAGATAATCCAAAATCATTTTGATGATACACTGAATTGTAATTAGTTAGTAATAAGTAGTTTATTACAAGAGAAATGCAAAAAGCTTAACGGCACCAAGTTTTGATATATCTAGCCCTTCAGGGGTATATGTCTCCCCTTTCAGAAGAGTAATGTGAAAACAACTATCAAGTCAGCACAGTCAAGGTCAGACACTTACAGGAACATACACATTTTTCAGTTAAGGAGATTTTTGGACATATATAGGGAAGTCAAAATCATATGCCAGGTTGAAAGTGAAATACTGTGTAAATTCCTGCAAGCGCAATATATAAAACACAAAAGGTCTTATAGATTCAGCACTTCAGTGTAGTATTTGTTTTGTATTTCTTCTTATTCCCCTTTTATTGGCTGCTGATCTTTATTTGAAAGACTTAATGTCTCTAGATGGAACAGTTAATGTTCAACAAACTACTTTACGGGAGCAAACAAATACATCTTAGTGGCAGCCAAGTTTTATTTAATTTTCTTAGAAAATATTTAGGGGAAAATATTTAATTGGGACAGCGGGAGAGAATGGACAAAGCCTTGAAAAAACCGAGTAGGTTGACATGTTGGCTTGTAAGACACATGCCAAGCTTCATCTGAGGAATCTCCTGAGCCAAGTCCTCTGGCAGGAAAGTTAAATAAGTCACTGAATCAAGAACAAGAATTGTGACTTTTACCATTCTGTTAATGTTTGACAGTTTGAAGACTTCCTCATAATGGACCCTGATGGTGTAGTTGATGGGGAAGTTGTGCTTCTGTAATACATGGAAAAGGAGAGATTCATTAGCATGTGTCTTTCATCAATCAGAGAGCTGTAAACTTTGTTTGTCTTTCAGGAATTTGGTTGTTACATTTATGTTTGGAGTTAGCAGATGTACACATATAAACTTGTGGTTGGTGCTGGAAAATCATTAATGAGAATGTTGCTAAAAGTATGTCAGACAGCATTCAAGATATTGTGCATGATGGATAAAGGGATAGTACTGATTCATTTAGTGGTCCAATTGTCGTAAGAGCAGTCATAAACTTAGAATGACGATTAAGGATAGCTCAACTAAAGTTACACACCAGTTTATTTGTAACTTGGAGTACTTCTCAGCTTGTGATAACAGTTCTATAATGTGCTTTGCTGCTCTACTCGACCTTTGTCAAGGTAAATCATACTGATGTCCTTTGATTATGATTAACTTGGGCTTTGACTTCATTTCTAAAAAGAGACCTGTGCAAAGAATAATTTTTAAGACATGGCCATTTACAAGTCAGAGTAGGTATACAAAATATACTTTCGAGTTGCATTATGGGAATTAAAGGTACAAGTGTTTTTGGAACCTGTATGGAAGGACTCAAACTAAAGCTATCTCTGCAACCTGTCCTGTAGAAATGTGTCTCTCGCATAAGCCCAATGTTTCTGAAGTGCCCCTTTTAAGGTTAATTGATACAGAAAACCAAGGTTTCCCTTTTTGTGGAAAATGTCTAATCGTTATCATTATCATTAATTATTGTTATCTTTTTGTCTGGGGACATACAAAAGAACCTCAAATTAGAAGTAGAGAAAGGTTCTAAAAGATTACCTCTAGAATAAACCAAATCATGTGTTTATTTGAGGGTCAAATTAGCTAGCTTGCCTCCATATTGACTGAGACATGCTTGCAAATGTGTCATCACTCTCTCACCATGTACCGCCGCCTGTTGCTGAGGCTACCGTTGAGTGTCTTCAAGGCTGTGCACATGCTGGCTGGTGTTGGGGCCATCATAACAGGCGATAGCAGAAACAGGCCTACGGAAACCAGAACAAATAATGAGATGAACTGCATTACCAGTCATGTATACTCTTTTCACATGGCCCTTTCAGGGATGTCCCAACCATGTGTGTAAAAATAATACAGTTAAAGTACTACAGGTGTAACAGTTCTAAAACTAAGAACAAAACCACAATATAAACGTCTATGGTCTCGTGTCATATCAATTTTCCTGAACATTTTATTGCCAGGAATTATAGGTAATAATCTGGGTTTTATTCTATTCATTTACAAAAATTATTCCCTGAGATATATCATTTTTAATCTCAACCAGGAGAATGACATTTGGACAGCAAATCCATCCAATGATCTGTTGAGATATTTCAGTTTTTACCAAAGTGGAGGACCAATCAACTGACATTACCATTCTTGGGTAAACATATCTCCCGGCACCTCTGAAGTCTAGTAGTAACAAGGTAATAAAAAATTGACAGCAAATACCCCAACCTCTTCTTAAAGGTGTTAACGATGTAATATTATTGTATTGCCTTTACTACTGATCCTCAACAGAGGTCATATGACCATTCAGACATTGCCTTTCGTTTTTCTGGACATTATTAGCGTTTTTCAAGCAACGGCTGTGTTTTTTTACACTTTATAATTTACCTTATGTTAAAACGTCCTGGTAAACCACAGACACGTGTCAAACTTCCAGTGCGATTAAATCAACCACCAATTGAGTCAAACTAGAATATTTAGAAAATTGCCTGACATTCTTTATTAAAGGGCCCATGTCATGCTTTTCCGGGTATTACCCGTCCCCTTGTGTGTTATGAAGGTTTTTCTGCATGTAAAGGGTCTGCAGAGTCACAAACCCTCAAAGTACACCCTGTAGGGAGTAAAACTCTAACACAGAGAAGACCTGTCTATGCTGCCCCAGAACGCCTCGTTGGAGATTTCTCTTTTTCCATTGTTTACTTCCTGGGTTCTGTGACGTGTGAACACCCAAATCAACAACAAATGACCGGATTGGCCCAAATGGACCAATCCGCGGAGCACCTCACACAACAGGGAATAGACGAGTTGGGATGGCGGAGAAATGCTCTCCGCAGACCCATTCTCACAGCGTTATAAACCTTTTTCTTACTCAATATCAAGCCACACTTATTGTTTTTACTTCGGCTGTGAGTGTTTGTGTGTGCTCAGGATGAGTTTCGCTTGTTCTCTCTGTATCGCCGACCCGGAAGCCTGTCCGCTCCTCGCAGCAGCGGCGAGCAGCAACGAGCCTCGCAACGAGCCTCGCAACGAGCCTCGCAACGAGCCTCGCAACGAGCCTCGCAACGAGCCTCGCAACGTTCCGACCAAAGAGCACACTGGGCTCCCAGGGAGAGGGGGCAGGAGCTCCAACAAGCCGTTTAGGACAGAGTGAATACTCATACTATACAGAGATGCTGTTTGAGAAACCAATGTGAGTTTGGAAAATTGCACAATATAAATCTATTCTAGTAAACCTCAACAATGGAAATATGATCAGTAGAAATGGCCATGACATGGGACCTTTAATACTATAATTATGTTGTTGCATACGGCAATACTCTACTCCGGTAGAGCTTTCTTTCTTTTTATAAACATCCTGCAACGTCAAACCAACCGGCTGTCATGGGGCTTAGCTTGTTTTTTTACTTATTTACTTCAACTTATCCGCTTTCACCCTGACATCAGTGAACCAATCATCTTGTTAAATTCAGTAATCAGTCTGTTCTCTTCTGTTATGCTTTTAGCTGCCATTTCAGTATTTCCTATAGATGCTTCACCGCTCCACCTTAAATAAGGATCTAGCCCCAGGTCCCCTCCTAAGAGCCCCAAACTAGATCACCATCTAGCCTCCAGCCCTTCAGGTGTGGGTCAAACAACTAGTAATGCTACTGCGACAGCTATGAATGTGGCAGATTTTCACATGTGTGATCTGAAAAATAGGATGCAAGACTCCTGACAGTGTTGTTCAGGTTTCTTTAAAAGGAAACACATGTCCTTTTGAATGTAGAGTATTACACATCTGTGTGAGTGTTGACTGAGGAAAAGAGAAAGTCTCACAGGTGGGAGTGTGAAACTGCTGCTATACTATCTGGAAGTCTTTGTGTGTGAAGATCAAGGAACAACTCATGGATCAGAAAACTCATCACTATAAGATGTAGCATGCAAAAGCAGCATATAGAAGTACAGACATTACAGTTGACCTTTGAGCAAAAATGTCGACCGCTTATGAGATCCAGGCTATGTAAAACACAAGTCATATTAATGGTAAATTGGAAGTAAAAACTCAGCCGTTATGTCAGCATGTTTGTCTGTGCAAACTGTGTCTGTGTTTGGTTGTACGCGTGAGGGTCAGAATAGATTCATTGCCACTGTAAGACCTTATATTATTTATACTTTTCAATATAACTTTTCATAGTATGTTTGTGGTACGAGTTGGAGCAGATTTCACCAAAAACACACAATCAGGGGACAAACAAGTTTTGATGTGCTGTGTCTCACCTCTTCGTTTATTTGTAAAGTGCAGTGTTTACTGGAGCAACCACCACGGCTGTTGCTTGAATAACTTCAGTGATTTAGCCAAGAAAGCCATTGTTGAGGGTGAAAAGTGTCAAGCATTCCACATTAAACTGTTTGACTAAAATAAGTGCACCATCCAAAACTCATCATGCTCTGCAATTTGCCATACTTCTCAGTGTGAATGCGCTTATGCACTCAAAATAGCAAAGGTGCGTACAGTAATAAATAAGGGCAAGCTTTAGTTTAGCATTGTACTTCTTCCTATGTACCAAGTGAGTGATAGCCTGTAGCAAATGTACTCCATAAACTGTGATTACTGTCAGCATTGCTGTGACACGTAACACTGCAGTCATCTTTATACATGGGAGGCCAGGACTCTCAGCTACCAACGAACAAGACTACGCAGAGATGAGACCAAAGCCAGCTGGGTTTCATCAGGGCAGGGGGATACAGTGATGGGGAATCTGTTCATGGTACTAATGGGACATGGAAATGTGATCCAAGAGGTCTAGCTTGAGATACTAATATTAATTTGGCAAACACAGTGCCTGACCATTTTTGCCAAACAACGCATTCTTTCACCAGAAACCCTACATTTATGTAACCCTGCTGTGCCGAGTGACTGGCTCCATTGGAATTTATAACAAAGATAATGTCAGTCTGTTTGAGGCATACAAATCTAGTCTGACTAGCGACTCATTAGGGCTGTATTTAACATGCTTACAATAAAAAATGCTTTAATGCTAACATGAAATCTTTTTTTTAACCAAAAACGTAATTTTCT
Source organism: Gymnodraco acuticeps (assembly GCF_902827175.1). Lineage (NCBI taxonomy): Eukaryota > Metazoa > Chordata > Actinopteri > Perciformes > Bathydraconidae > Gymnodraco > Gymnodraco acuticeps. Next base: position 527,479 of record NW_022989840.1, on the reverse strand, counting down.
TTTCATGTTCTTACACAACGAGAACAATATTAAAATGCAATATTGATGACGAAACAGGGCAAGATTCAAAAGTGAAAACTTTAGAGGAATCCCTCTTTATTTTTCTAACCTTTTCTAACCTAACCATCTTTCTCTGTCACTCTCTCTCGCTCTCTCTTTGCTAAAGACTACATCTAAAATACATGCCAAAATTAACAATGGTACAAACATGGAAATCCATCCAATCCAACATTTTAATTTTTTACACACATTTTACTTAAAAAACCAAAGCTTTCAACCTCATTGCGATGCTACGAGTAAAGTCTGGGGCTCACCAAATTCAATAATACTCATCCACCAGCCATGATGGATATCTTAACAAATGTTTATATACCGGGAGTTTTCCCGGTGGGCCGGTGCTGTGCGTGGGCCGGAGGGCCAAAATCCTACCGGCCCACATTTGTAAGTGTTCCAACCACTCCCTGGAGGGGTGTGGCCCACACCCCACTGGGCTGGGCTGGGCCGTTTTGATAGGCTATCATCAGGTAGATAGAACATATCATATAACAGATTCTATCAGATAGTTTCACTTTCACACATCAGGCCCGTAGCAGCTGTCACTGTGCAGTGAACGATCAGGAGTGAGTGACTGAGAGACCTAACTGGCAGTTGCTTACAGATGGATAAACAAGCTCCAAAGCGTAAAGGCGTTTTTGTATAGTTTGTGTATACAGTACAGTATACAGTATTGTAGCAAGCCCTGGGTTCAGAGGGAGGGGCTTGCATAGGGAGGGGGGTGGGGGTTGGCAGGGAAACGGAGTTCAGGGGGAGTGGCTGTACCCGTAGGATAGAAAAGGGGGAAGTGACGTCTGACTCAGAGGTCGCGCGGCTGTGGAGAAGAACGTGTTGCCCACATTCTGTTACTGAGTTTAGGCTAGTTAGCTAGCAGGTTTATTGTTTTGGGTGCAGTCACTTTTGCCTCCACTTGCTGTTCAAATAAATGTTGAAAGAAAAAGTAAATCTGTTCATATGGGTGTTGAGAGATGTATCCATAGATTTAGTGCCTAATTTTGCTCTCAAAGTGCACCAGATTGATGCATTTAACTTCAACATTTAAAAATCTCTTCCCGGGGGAGCATGCCCCAGGACCCCCCTAGAGGAGGTGAGGTCCACCACCTGCCCACACCCCCTGTTAAATTGTCTCACCCACATTGAGGATAATTCCTACGCCCATGTTTTATTCCATGCGTCAAGTCAGGCAAATTGGGTCCAAATGTTATTGCATCAATGATCTGTTAACATTAAAATCACTAAATATATGCTGTAACTATTTTTGCTCTAGGCAACTCAAGGGCTCAGGTAATGTGATTACTATATGAATAATGGACCAAAATAACATTAAATGCATAGGGTTTTTTGTTAAGTAACATAACATACTTTCGTTGCCGGCCGGCCGATACATGCCGCGCATTAAGTGGGCCTGTCTGTCAATTAATCCCAGGGCCACTTTTTCCTCCCAGTCCGCCCCTGTTTATGGCAATACATCCAGTGGTTGCTGAGATATTTTAGTTTGACCTCGACCTCAATTATAGAGAGCAGATGTACAACAAATTATCCTGTTTATAAGTACAGGAGTAAATGGCTTGTTTGATGGGGTGAAGCCACTGTAAGCACCCAAGGGAGTACAAGTTGATTGCTTTCTTCTCAAGACACAAAGCGTAAGGCCCAGGTTAGGAGAATGGATGACAGGAGTCACTGTCGGTGGTTTAAAAATGACACAATACGCTGCAAAACATACAAAGATCTCACAAACAGAGGCCTAACCAAGCCTTAGCAATTGCTTACATAATCCTCGAAATAGCTATGCTAGCCCACAAGCCTGGTTGGAATGTGTTGCAGCTCTTATGCCATGATCTTTCTGAGACAATGCAGAGGGCAACTGTCAGGGCCATCTTGGTCCTCAGAAAAGGAATAAATAATCCAACTGCATGAACAAGCAATACTTTGAAATGCAAAAGTGTGTGTGTGTGTGTGTGTGTGTGTGTGTGTGTGTGTGTGTGTGTGTGTGTGTGTGTGTGTGTGTGTGGTGTGTGTGTGTGTGTGGGTGTGTGTGTGTGTGTGTGTGTGTGTGTGTGTGTGTGTGTGTGTGTGTGTGTGTTGTGTGTGTGTGTGTTGTCTTTAATCAACTCCTCACACTCACAGCTCCCCATATCTGTTCAGAAACTGGACAAAAGTTAAACAAGTACAAACCACAGACTGTCTCTGTCATGACGAATACAGTCGCTGCTTTAATTCTGTCTTTAGGACGTTGTTGTGAGTGTGGACGGAGCAGCTACAACGTTAGTTTAGCCTGATCGATCCAATCTCCATTCACAAAACGCGCATTTTAAAAGATTTTGCATGCCGTTTGATTGATTGATTGATTGAAAAGTTTATTAACAGCTTGTATATTGGGTACAGTACAGTACAGCTCAAAACATACAATTGTTAAGGGGATGCAGACCAGAGAAAGACTTTCGTCTTGTTTACATCAGGGTCCCCCATTTCCAATTCATCATGTCATTTAAGACATATAAGACATATTTGACATACAGATGGCTTATTTACAATTTACATACAGGTGGTTTTTTTTACATACAGATTGCTTGTTTACAATTTTCATTTTAGATTTCGTTCTAATACATCCTAACCGGACATTTAAGACATACCAAGTCTACAGATATACAGTTAGTAACAGAGTCTAAAATGCGAGTATATACATAGATGGCGGGGGGGGGGGGGGAAGCTGTCCATTGAACGACAGGTTGAGATTTGTACCATTACCGGGGCCAGTTTTGCAATGCTCTCCCCCGAAGGTGCTCTTTAAGAGAGGTTTTGAAGGTAAGTATAGTTTTACTTTCCTTTACAGTTGTGGGAAGAGCGTTCCACCTTGATGTGGCATAATTGCGAAACGTGTATTCCCCCTTTTTTGTGCCAAATCTGGGTTTCACATGATTTGTGGAGCTCCCTCTGGTGTTATGATCATGGTATTCCTTGACCTTTGGGAAGAATTTTGACATGTACATGGGTACCATAGAGGTGTAGTGGATCTTGTAGACCAGGCCCATTGCAAGTAGCTGTACTCTGTCGTCTACTCTAAGCCGTCTGGTCTGCACACTTGTCAAAGCATTAAAGCATGGTTTTTACTAACCGTTATCAGTATTTAGTTACTTCGGCATCATTTTTGAAACGTGTATTACAATTCAATCACGGTAACATAGGTTAATTTGGTCGTAGTTGGTTTCCACCACAGTATTTACATGGATATAAGCCCCGCCCCCCTCTCCGGCGCGTCCTGTTTGAGTAAACACAGCTGACAGCCGGGGTGAAACTCCAGCGGTTAGAGCAATGCGAATATTCGCATCGCGTCCGTTGTGAACGCAGCATAATTCAGTTCAGAAACCACTGTTCTGACGCTTTTAAAGCAACTTTTAACAGTGTGAGGGGCCCAAAGGCCATGGTAGGACGTACAATTATTTGTGGGGCATAACGGCCAGACCGAGGGGCTATGACGGCCATGGCCGTCATGGCCGCCGTGAAAATCCCACCCTGCTGTGCACTGCTGAATGATGTATGTGCAGAGTTTGACCTTTGAAGGCTGTTTCTTCTGCTCTGAAATGGAATATATTTGTTACATATAAATAGAATTTTTGATTTTTAGATTTCATTTCGGATTTGTGAATGGGAGAAGTAGTAGATGGAAAACATACCAAACACTAATTATTCAAAGTAAAGTATTTCATTTTATATACGGTAATACTAAGGAGGCATAGGCCTATATGATGATACGATTATTGATATTAAAAAAGTGATTTGTTTTTTGTCATTAGAAAGTGAAGTTATTTATTTGTAAGCTCCAAATCCTAATTTGTTCCTCAATGGCCTTTGTGCCCTGGCATGTGGCCTTTGCACGCTGAAAAAATGTGTGACACCAAAGGCCAAATGGCCTTGCCCCTAAAATGACGAAAATCCAAGCCTGTCAGTCAGTCTATCCAGGTTTTCAATAATGTGATAATTAAAGGGTTTTAGTGTTTAAAATCTAATAGGCTGCCATGCCAACTGATTTTATAATGGCCGCTGCCTCCGCCTGTTTTGTATGTTATGCCTTATTTGGGAAAACATTCTGTAGAACATTTTTTCACATTTACCAAAATCCACATAACAGCCATTTTCACAAATAAACCAAAACATATTTCATAGGCTGGTGTGCCATTATTATAAGAGTATTGCCTTTTTGTGCCCTGGCCCAATTATTCTTTGATTTTAAAATGTAGAAAAACCCAAAGAAACCAGTCCAAATGGGAAAAACATTCACTCAAACTGTCACTGCGCTCACAAAGAATGATAAGAATAAGAATAATGCGTATTGAACTGGTTTAATTAATTAGTGAGTTTATTTAAAGTAATTATAGAAGCCCTATTTTATCAGTAGACTATGCCTGCACAGCAGTTACAAAGGGCAAACTACATTAGAACAGGATTGTCCCCATTTTTTCTTTAATAGTTACTAACATATATTATATATATATATTTTAATGAGATATGGACCGCAAAACAAAAAATGTGCCTGAATGACGAATTTAGCAGTAGGACATAAAAGTCAACTGAGTGTCACTTGCAATGATAGTGTTTTATTTTATGAACCTTTTACATTAAAAACAAGTTAGAATTTTCAAAAGGTCTTATGTTTTTTTTTTGGGGCAGGACCTTTTTCCAGTTTAGAGCAATAGCCCCTCCACATGTCTGTGCACGTCCCTGACAAAGAGTGTAAGCATTTTGACAAAGAGACCTCTTGGAACCTCTGCAGTATCTCACACGTATGAGGCTGTTGTAGGTGGGAGAAGGCTGCCTCGTTTGGGAGGCTTAAAGATCTATCACTGATTATATATCCATGAATTCACCCTTCTAAAACTCTAAGTTTGGTATGAAGTGATGCAGAGCCGGGTGGGAACCTGCATCTCAGACACACGACCATCCAACACTAAACATAGAAGTTTAGCCTTCTTTCATTCTTGTTCAGGGCTACGGCACAGCTAATTATATATGCATTTATAAAAGGCCAGGAAAACATGCAAGTCCAGTTATTATATCACACTAAATACTATATTTCTGTTCACATAAATAGAAAAATAAACCCTTAATTATTGACTCTGTTTGCTTATTAAATCCTAATAGACTATTGCTCTCCAGTTTATGGACCCCACCTCTCACAGCAGCTTCAGCTTCAGCTTAAACTGTTTTGGTTTATTTTTGGCTAAGAGATATAATACTGTAATTTCCAGTGTATACCATTACATTTACAATTACTGCCATATGTAATGATGTATACTAAATACCTACTGAACATTATCTACAAACTTATCATGAAGAGCTGTCAGTTATTTGCTGCAACCCATCCGTCTTCATTGTCTCCATTAAAAAACAGTAAATGCTTTACCAAGAGCATAGTATCTGAACAGCTTATTCTGTTATTGTTCAGATGTTAGTCTAAGTAAGTGTAGCAATACATGATCAGAGCTGTCAGTTGCATGTCATCTTGAAGGTCTATATATGCAGCGACAGTTTTACTGAAAAATATTTTCTTTGTACACTGTGTTCTGGCATTACCACAGAACATCTTAAACAAATATATAACAGATGTCCAACAGTGTTTGTAGTAAACTGGCTGCTGTCTGGACATTTGAAATCAATCATCTGTAAAGTACGCTGTGTCTGCTTCTTTTTTCTACTGGCTGTAATGCTATGGTAATAAGATTCTGGGGAATTCAAAGATATATATTACTGATAAAGGTTGAGTATAGCCGGATTTAGAAAAATTGAACAGAAAATGTTTTGTGGCATTTACCTGCCCAAAGTTTAAAATAAATGCCTGCGTAATTAAAATGTGACATGTATTTAGCATGAAACACATCTAAATATACTTCTTCTCAATTTAATTTGGCACACACCTTGTAATCAATGGTTCATACTATATATTACAGTTTTAGGAAAAATGTGAGATATAGCAGCTAAAAACACTTGGCTGACGGGGAGTATCCTTTAGAACAGGGGTGTCAAACTCAATTTCATCGTGGGCCACATTAGCATTAAGGTTGCACTCAAAGGACCGGTTAAGACTATATATATATAATATATATATATACATATATAGATATATAATATATATAAATCATGAAATATATTACATTATTGCCTCTGCATTGGATTATTATTGGATAGGGTAATAACTTCATAATTATCTACGTCTGAAAGCAGAAGTCTAGGGCAAATAATCAATTAATGAGATGCATTGTGGGACTAGTAGTTTATGGACAACGTGCTTCTGTAAAGCAGCATGTAACCAACTTTTCATATTCTTTGCAAGCTCTTACGGGCCTTGAGTTTGACACCCCTGCTTTAGAAGGACTGAACATCAATCATAACCTAAATATGTTTGGCAATTGTAAGTTAAAGGTCCCATGTAATGCTTTTCTGGTTATTACCCGTCCCCTTATGTGTTATGAAGGTTTTTATGCATGTAAACGGTCTGCAGAGTCAAAAACCCTCAAAGTACACCCTGTAGCGAGTAAAACTCTAAAACTTTGACCTCACCAAAACGCCTCGTTGGAGATTTCTCATTTTTTTCTGGGTAATGTGACGTGAGATACCCAGAGGCCACACCCTCTGCCAGCCTTTCACGAAACAAAGCTTCCCAAAACCTTTCAGCGATTCATGCCGGATATGTACAGCGTAGGGCACTGAAGAACGATGCTGTTCCTACTTTGTTTGGACCAGCGGGAGATTCGGCTACACAACCTGTACAACAACCATTGTTGTTTGTGTATTTATGATGTTTAAAACAAACAAGGTATCTACCACGACTGTTTAAATGGGTAAACGTTTTTCGGACTGCTAAGTTGGAATCGCGGAGAAATGCTCTCCGCAGACCCATGCTCACAGCGTTATAAACCTTTTTCTTACTCAATATCAAGCCACACTTATTGTTTTTACTTCGGCTCACAGCCTTACCAGCGCCATATAGACTGAGAGTTATGTCATCTCCGTTCACTCCAATGGACCATTTTTTTACAGCAATGGCGGATCGTGGAGCCTCTCAATCGTTCCCCGGAAGTTAGCGCCAAGGCTAGCAGAGCTATAGAGTTGCAGCATAATAGACCGTTCGTGACGGACTTTTAAAGGTAAGAAGAAGTTTAAAGATTTATATTGCGGATATTATCAGTACATCTGATTCAAATTAACATGTGTATTAAAGGATGTCAGTGGATTATCCCTAAATTAGTAGATTTAGGGAACGTTTACAGATAACAGATTAAGCTAGGATACCGAAGCAAGTTAGCAACACACGTTGAACAGCCTTTTAATTGTAAATTCCGTTCTCTTAATGTCATTTCGTCCAACGTTGTTGAATTAGAGAAGAGGGGCTTCTAAACGGGATTGTATGCGGGGGTGGAGGCAGTTAAATATTAGACACATTTAACTTTAGTGCGTGTAAGAGTGAGTGTTTTTAGCAGAGCCATATTGTGTCCTTGTGATTATATTGATTATTACCTGTCTGTATAATGTTGCAGCTCAGCTGATTTTGGATTGATGGCAAAGGGAGAGGGACTTAAGTGAGAGTGAAAACACAAGGTAAGTTTAATACTACTATTTAATATAAGTAAACACCTTATCTCCCCAAGGCAATTTCCCATCCAATAGGTGTGCTATATAGGTGTAGTGTATAACCCTTTCTTCTGTATGTTACTCCCTCTTTCAGCACAAGAACCAGAGGGGGATTCAATGGAGCCTGAATACCTGCACTGAGACCCTCACCCTGCACCCTGAGTCTCAACTCTGTGTTTTTCAAGCCTTTCCCTGTTTTTTGTATTAAACAAAACATTAAGCTTTCCCAATGGTGTGGTTTTCGTTTTGTGAAAAAGTGCAAATGCAGTGTTTGTATATAATTTAGGGCTGTCAAGTTAACGCGTTAACGCCACTAATTATTTTAACGCGATTAACGCATGTGTATTTTTTTCCTCGGCCGCCCCGTAGTTTCAGAGCGCATCGAGTTTAAAATACCATCTACAAGCTGATGCTGAAAGCCCCGCTGATGCTGACAGCCCCGCTCCTGCCGCTCGCTTGTGGCAGACCACACTTCCACGCTCACCGGCAGGCACCGACTGGCCATTGGGAGGACCGGGAGGGTGTGTGTATGTGTGGCCCGAGCGAGCGAGAGAGAGACCTTACGTGCATTGTTGTTGTTAGTATCTGGTGCTAGCTAGCTGCGCTAACGGATATAAGGAGCTGTTTAAATGAAAACAGAGGAGCGACATTTCGCCACAACTGCACCGAGCACTTGACGTTATGCAGGCAGCCAGACAGTGGGACATTGTACGAACAGTCAGCACACTCAGCACGGATAGTGCGCGCAACATGATTGCAGCGTCCAGGCAGCTCCCGTTCGAGCATATGCCTTGAGTTGCACATAGCTCCAACGATCCAACACACACATTTAGAACAGATCAAAAATGTGCGATTAATCGCGATTAACTATGGACAATAATGCGATTAATCACGATTAAATATTTTAATCGACTGACAGCCCTAATATAATTACTAGGGCTAAAATTAAACTACGATTAAAATATTTAATCGCGATTAATCGCATGATTGTCCATAGTTAATCGCGATTAATCGCAAATTAATCGCACATTTTTTATCTGTTCTAAATGTAACTTAGAGGAATATTTTTCAAGTTTTTAATACTCTTATCAACATATGAGTGGACAAATATGCTTTATGCTAATATTTATTATCATTTGAACAATGACAAATATTCTCATGAATATTAAACACAACAACATCTGAGCATTACAAATATTCGCCTCAATTCAACCTGGAACCTCTCTCATACAATAATACAATACAAATGGTGCGTGCGTGCGTGCGTGTGTGTGTGTGTGTGTGTGTGTGTGTGTGTGTGTGTGTGTGTGTGTGTGTGTGTGTGTGTGTGTGTGTGTGTGTGTGTGTGTGTGTGTGTGTGATAGATCGTTGGAGCTATGTGCAACTCAAGGCATATGCTCGAACGGGAGCTGCCTGGATGCTGCAATCATGTTGCGCACTATCCGTGCTGAGTGTGCTGACTTTTCGTACAATGTCCCACTGTCTGGCTGCCTGCATAAAGTCAAGTGCTCGGCGCAGTTGTGGCGAAATGTCGCTCCTCTGTTTTCATTTAAACAGCTCCATATCCGTTAGCGCAGCTAGCTAGCACCAGATGCTAACAACAACAATGCACGTAAGGTCTCTCTCTCGCTCGCTCGGGCCACACATACACACACCCTCCCGGTCCTCCCGATGGCCAGTCGGTGCCTGCCGGTGAGCGTGGAAGTGTGGTCTGCCACAAGCGGGCGGCAGGAGCGGGGCTGTCAGCATCAGCTTGTAGACGGTATTTGAAACTCGATGCGCTCTGAAACTACGGGGCGGCCGAGGAAAAAAAATACACATGCGTTAATCGCGTTAAAATAATTAGTGGCGTTAATTTTTTTTTGCGTTAACGCGTTATTAACGCGTTAACTTGACAGCCCTAATAATTACATCACATATGTTTTTGCTGTTGGTCGTGAAATTGCTCCTCCTGACTTGAGCCAGACATTTTTTCCTCCGCTCTGTGTCAGTGGGGAAGCCGTACATTCATACTCCTTTCTCGGAGCGATTTGAGCATCCCCAGGCAGCACAGCAAACCATGGTGGCGACTAGGAGGCAGCACAGCAAACCAGGACAACACGGAGGAAAAGGCACAGACAAACTGCATGATATGCTATTCAATGTTTATTGAATTCCATGTATTTGCAATGGATGTTCCTAAAACAACACATTTATCATCATCATCATCATCATGCTGCTGCTGCTGCTAGTCCTTTGATAGTCACCTGTCGATCTCCTGTCCTTTCTGAAAGCCATAAAGATGACATTAGTCATTTAGATAACTTGTGTCCTCAATGACCATGGGATTACTGAAACTACCATGAATTTAAGAAAATGGTAGCAATTAATCTAATCTGAATTTTAAAGCATTACTTTAGATCCCCTCCCTCTAAATATATCAATAAACATTAGAAAGTGATGCTCCTGACTACCATACAAGTTTAAGAAGATAATATTTGTTTTAAAGAATTCAAAGCTATAAATAAACAGCAACAGGCTCTTTAACCAAGGCACTGTTAGCCTAACATGTAAACTCCTTGTTCACACTAATACTAATATTATCACTTAATATTAGCTAATTCTATTTTATTTTTTTAAACATATTGATGTAAATACATACACATATCGATTTGTTGTATAAATATTGCAAATCAAAACCTTTATTCACTAATAATTACCAAAAATCGTAGTTCTATCTCCTGTTATCAATGCATTCACATTGCCCGCCATGAACTTCCGGGGAACGATCCTCGTCTACATGAACCACGTGACGATAATCGTTTTTGGACTTCCGTTGTCGTAACTCTTCTATCTATATGGCGCTGAGCCTTACGAGCAGCTGCACGTCACTTAACCAATCAGAGCACACTGGGCTCACAGGGAGGGGGGCAGGAGCTCCAACAAGCCGTTTAGGACAGATGCCCCTTTCACACCAGCGCTTTTTCAGCTCCGGCTCGGAGCTGGAGCCTGAAAAGCGCCGGTTTTTCCTGTTCACACCGCAGCGGCGCCGGCTCTTAGCTCCGGAATCGGGTTCACTTCCAGCTCCAAAAAATTGTCGGTCTAGAGGCAAGAGCTTCGGAGCTAAGAGGTGGCGTCGCTTACGTCTCTCTTACGTCGAGGCGTGCAGGAAACTAAACCCTCCTCCCCTGAACATGGGTCGACTGTCATGCCTGCCTACAAGCAGTAGTGCTTATAAACACACTTTATAAAGTCAGGCAACACTAACCAGGCTTCGTGTGATTCTGTTTATTTGTACCTTACTTTGAACATCCGTTCACTGTTATTGATCATTGTGGAGAGAGGCAGACGTTTTGTTTTGTATTATAGCAGCTATCGGATGGAATCAATACATGGGCTGCACAGGTTGTCGTGTCCGACTATCACAAGTAGAATCATAATAAAAATACGCCGGTAAAATGTGCCTGTAGAAAACGGTGTATGCCACAATAGGATAGCAATAGCAAGTAGTCAGTTTAGCTTCGGTTGCTATGCTAACATCACTCATTTTATACCAGAGAAACTTTCATAACAGCGTTGTGATACCAAACAGCGTCAATTCAGACTGACACACATTCACTTAGGCTAAGGGGAACTGGGGATATGTATCAGCTGCTTGTGTGAGTCGGACAGTGAATACTTTAGAGCGGCCGCAGCAATGTGAGCTAACCGGGAGCTAACGGAGGAGAATAAACTCCCGTGGAAGAGCAGCGGTCGGTAAATGCTGCAGAAACACATTAATAAACAATGAACCACGGCACTCTGGAGCAAAGTATAAGGTTGGAGAAGTCGTTATTCAATTTAATCTGGCTTCGTGTGATTAAAAGCAACACGATCATCGACCCGACGCAGTTCCCCGTTGTTGTTGTTGTTGTTGTTGTTGTTGTTGTTGTTGTTGTTGTGAGCGCCGTAATGCCGTTGGGGAGCAAATCAGCGATGTAAACGATGACGTCATGACGCAGCAGCGGCAGCACCAGTCGGGTGCTGGGCGGTGTGAACAGAGCGGGAGCAGAAAAGGGAAACCGGAGCTGAACCAGAAAAGCTCTAGCTCGGAGCTAGAAAGGGAAAAGCGCTGGTGTGAAAGAGAGAGAGTAGGCTTGTTTGAGACCTGCGCAGACCTGCGCAGTTGCGATCAACGTCTTGCTAGTGCGTTGCATGATGGTTAGTCATTTTGTCCGACTTGCTCTGGAGGCCCGCCTATATGAAATCTCGCGGGACAAAGACGTCCGCAGCCTTGAGAGCGAGGCGCGGCGAGGCGGCGCAGTTCCTCTCCACGGGCTGCGGAAGCGAAATGCTTGATGGGAAACGACTCGCTGGTATCTCGAGCTGAGCGCTCATTGGTGGTTTTTACCACGTGCTGCTGATGAAACTCTCCAATTGGCTCGGCAAAAGTTTGTTGTTGTTTTGTGTCAGTTTTATGTCGCCACATCCATTCCCATTTTTCATCATTGTTCCACAATGTTTATCATAATGAAATTAATATCCATATATTTTATACTATACTTGCACTGCTTACCGTTTCATACTTTATATATCTTAGCATATTCATACACACTGTTCATACTGCTCACAGGCTGATATCTAGTGTATTCATACCCCTCACTGTTTATTCATCATTCAATTCATTCTATATTTTATTCTGTCTATTGTGTACATTACTTTTCACTTCACTGCTTGTTGCACCTGGTTAGAAGCTAAACTGCATTTCGTTGTCTCAGTACCTGTAATATGTGCAATAACAATAAAGTTGAATCTAATCTTGAGAAGGAACAAATGTATTTACTTAGTACATATCTGACATTAACGATTAAACACATGTGTGCATTCTTTATAAATGCAAACCGAGTCAAGCCGACTCCGGAGGTGGCGGTATGCACCTTAAAGTTGTTTGCAATCCGCCAAATAACCGAGAGAAGAAGAAGAAGATGAAGAAGAAGAAGCCGACTCGTAGCTGTCCGACTTCAGGCGAGCTTTTTGAGACCTCCCCCGGCTGCGATCGGCTACTCTCGTCTACTTTCGAGGCGAGCCGCAACGCGTCTCAAACAAGCCTACTGAATACCGGGTTGCGGTCGGATAATCCAAAAATCAGCTCCTAACGTCTAACCCTATCGTCTATTCCTTGATATCTGAGTGAAACGTCACGGGGTTAAGGGATAGTGGATAGGAGAATTCAAAAGTATTTAGGAGAAGAGACTGTGGTACTTTAGAGAATAGGCTTGTTTGAGACAAGCGAGACCTGCGCAGTTTCGATCAACGTCTTGCTAGTGCGTTGCATGATGGTTAGTCATTTTGTCCGACTTGCTCTGGAGGCTCGCCTACATGAGACGTTGAAATCTCGCGGGACAAAGACGCCCGCAGCCTTGAGAGCGAGGCGTGGCGAGGCGGCGCAGTTCCTCTCCACGGGCTGCGGAAGCAAAATGGTTGATGGGAAACGACTCGCTGATATCTCGAGCCGAGCGCTCATTGGTGGTTTTTACACCGTGCTGCTGATGAAACTCTCCAATTGGCTCGGCAAAAGTTTGTTGTTGTTTTGTGTCAGTTTTACGTCGCCACATCCATTCCCATTTTTCATCATTGTTCCACAATGTTTATCATCATGAAATTAATATCTATATATTTTATACTATACTTGCACTGCTTACCGTTTTCATACTTTATATATCTTAGCATATTCATACACACTGTTCATACTGCTCACAGGCTGATATCTAGTGTATTCATACCCCTCACTGTTTATTCATCATTCAATTCATTCTATATTTTATTCTGTCTATTGTGTACATTACTTTTCACTTTACTGCTTGTTGCACCTGGTTAGGAGCTAAACTGCATTTCGTTGTCTCAGTACCTGTAATATGTGCAATAACAATACAGTTGAATCTAATCTTGAGCAGGAACAAATGTATTTACTTAGTACATTAACGATTAAACACGTGTACATTCTTTATAAATGCAAACCGAGTCAAGCCGACTCCGGAGGTGGCGGTATGCACCTTAAAGTTGTTTGCAATCCGCCAAAAAACCGAGAGAAGAAGAAGAAGACGTCAAGACGAAGCCGACTCCGAGCTGTCCAACTTCAGGCGAGCTTTTTAAGACCTCCCCCGGCTGCGATCGGCTATTCTCGTCTACTTTCGAGGCGAGCCGCAACGCGTCTCAAACAAGCCCCCAGGAAGTGCGCCGGACTCAGATGAAAATATTCGTGCTGGCCAAATGGCGGTACTACACTTCCGTTTGGTTGCCAGGCCCGGAAACACTTTTTCCCATTGACTTACATGGGGAAAGAGTGGTCTGTAACTCGTTGGATAATTTTTTTTAAACTAAATAAACTACCCAGTATGAACACTTGTATAGCCCTTATTAAAAACATCCGTTCCTCAAGTTGTAAAAATGTGCTAATAACGTTATTCTGAGAGTTATTTCCCTCTGCATTATGAACGCGCATCTAACCCACGGGACCGCACCACCCGGCACGTTCATGTTACGTGTCCCGACCAATCAGAGCACACTGTGCTCACAGGGAGGGTGGGGCTGGAGCTATTGGAGCTACAACGAGCCGTTAAAGGCAGAGAGTGAAATTCAGTGAATCCACGTAGTTTACAGAGATGCTGTATGAGAAACCAATGTGAGTTGCGTTTATCTTTACCCATGGATAAGAACGGATCCATATCGTCTTACTGCCATCCCACGGAGCTGTAATAATGGATATATTGCACATGTTTGCTGTAATTCATTATCATACCGTAAATGTTGTATTAAATAAAGTTAATATTACCGACATTATTAACGTCCCTGTAGCTTCGTATTGCACTAAGAAGCTTATTGCACTGTATATAAATAGGCTATATTGTGGTGACACGTTATTGGACATAATTCACCTTGCTTATTGTGTTGCCACACGGACCCTTTAGTGGGGAACACCTGTAGCTTTAGCTGCCATTCCTGCTAGCTCATCAGGCAGAGCAGTGCATGTGTTAACCTCTCTGAAAGTAATGGATAATAAAGATTGGAACTCCATTCTTAATACACCGCCTCCGACTCTCTTTTCAAGGCACTACACTGGTGACCCTGACTTTTCCGAGAAAGTTTCCGGAAAATTAACGAACATGGCTGAGCGCGATGTTTTCATAAAGCTGCCGGACTTCTGGGAGCACGCCGCGGAGGCATGGTTCGCACACGTGGAGGCACATTTCGCCTGCCGACAGGTCCGTGACGGGGACCTAAAATACTACCATGTGGTAGCAGCGCTGGGGAGCTCCACGTCGTCCAGGTTGGTGGGATTCATCGCAGCCCCCCCACATCATGGCAAATATGAGGCGATTAAGGCCCTTCTCCTTAAGACATTTAGCTTATCTGCTAAGGAGAGGGCCCGCCAGATACTTGACATTCAAGGCCTAGGAGACAGCAAGCCATCCCAGCTAATGGAGAAAATGCTAAATCTGCTAGGGGGGAAGATCCCCGGATTTTATTCACGGAGATTTTCCTGCGTCACTTGCCTCCCCGGGTACAGACGGCGCTGGCCAACACGCCTGTCACGGAGCCCCGTGCTTTGGCTGAGGAAGCGGATTGTTTTTTCCTGGCTACGCAACAGCCCGGGGCAGAGACGTTAGCCGCGACGCTCAGCGGCCCACCGGCAGTCAAGAAAGCGTGGCGGAGGCCGGACACGGCTGTGGCTAGCCGGCGTGGAGACGCCGGAGAGTGCGTTTACTACGAACGTTTCGGGACAAGGGCGAAGAGATGCATCGCTCCGTGCAGCTACAAACCCACGGGAAACGGAGGGGCCGGCGCTCAGTCGTGGCTCTGAGCGTCGGCGGCACGTGCAGGCTCCTCTTCGTCAGCGACAGCGTTTCGGGGAGCTTGTTTCTGTGTGACACGGGCGCTCAACGGAGCGTAGTTCCAGCGTCGAGTGAAGACGTCGCCCGTGGGGGGCACGGACCGCGATTAACGACGGCTAACGGCAGTCCCATTCGCACGTACGGCGTGAGGCAATGTGTTTGTGCATCGGAGGACAGCGTTTCAGCTGGGATTTTGTGACAGCGGACATTTATTTTCCCCTCCTCGGAGCGGATTTTTTGTGTGCTCATGGACTCTTAGTGGACGTTAAGAATAGGCGTTTGGTTGATGCCTTCACGTTTTCTTCCCTCGTGTGCACACTTGGCAGCGCAGCGTACGACGGGCTGTCAGGCTCGCTGTCAGGTGCAGACACGTTTCTCAGACTGTTGGCCGAGTTTCCAGACCTGTCTCTACCCACCTTCTCTGCGCTTACCACTAAGCATGGCGTGGAACACCACGTCACTACCGGGGGGCCTCCTGTCTACGCCAGGGCCCGGCGGTTGAACCCTTCTAAGCTGGCTGTAGCGAGGGCGGAGTTCGCAACCATGGAGCGCCTGGGCATTGTCCGCCGCTCCGACAGTCCTTGGGCTTCCCCCCTGCACGTCGTTCCCAATCGAACGGCGGGTTCCCGCCCGTGCGGGGATTACCGCCGACTCAACGACGCCACTACGCCTGACATAGCGATAGCGATCCGGTGCCGCACATTCAGGACTTTTCGGCGCATCTGGCCGGTACGGGGGTGTTTTCCAAGGTGGACCTGGTGCGTGGATACCACCAGGTGCCCATGCACCCCCTGGACATTCCCAAGACAGCAGTGATAACGCCTTTTGGACTTTTTGAGTT
The DNA here is from genome assembly GCF_902827175.1 of Gymnodraco acuticeps. NCBI lineage: Eukaryota > Metazoa > Chordata > Actinopteri > Perciformes > Bathydraconidae > Gymnodraco > Gymnodraco acuticeps. The sequence continues at coordinate 511,108 of NW_022989840.1, read as the reverse complement.
CCTGCGGATGCCTTTTGGACTCAAGAATGCCGCTCAGACGTTCCAGCGCCTGATGGATTCGGTGCTGCGGGACCTGCCGTTTGTGTTTGTTTACCTCGACGACATACTCGTCGGCAGGGCTTCAGTGCAGGAGCACCTGTCCCACCTCCGAGCCCTTTTCACACGGCTCAACGAACACGGATTAATCATCAATCCTGCAAAGTGCCAGTTCGGGGTGTCGGACATCGATTTCCTGGGGCACCGCGTCACCAAGGGCGGTGCGACACCTCTGCCAGCGAAGGTGGAGGCTGTTGCGGCGTTTCCTCGCCCGCTCACAGCCCGGTCGCTCCGTGAGTTTCTGGGGATGGTGACTTTCTACCACCGTTTCATCGCCCGGGCCGCACACATCATGCGGCCGCTGTACGAAGCGTTGAAAGGCAAGACCCCCGTCCAGGAGATCGACTGGACAGCAGAGGCGGACGGCGCTTTTGCTGAGGTCAAGACCGCGTTGGCTCAGGCGGCTTTGCTGGCACACCCATCATCTACGGCTCCCATCTCCATCACCTCGGACGCGTCAGACTACGCGGTCGGCGCAGTGCACGAGCAGTGGGTGGAGGGCGCTTGGCAGCCGCTCGCCTTTTTCAGCCGCCAGCTGACGCCTAGAGAACGCAAATACAGCGCCTTTGACCGGGAGCTCCTCGGACTTTATTTGGCCGTGCGGGCACTTCCGTTTCATGCTGGAAGGCCGTGAATTTACGGCGTTTGTCGACCACAAGCCGCTCACCTTCGCCATGTCAAAAGTGGCGGAGCCTTGGTCGGCACGTCAGCAGCGGCAGCTGTCCTACATATCGGAGTTCACTACGGACATTAAGCACGTGGCTGGCAAGTCGAACCTGGTTGCTGATTGCCTCTCCAGGGTCGTCATCGGTGCCGTCCAGTTGGGCCTAGACTATACTCGCATGGCGGCAGACCAGGTCACAGATCCCGGCGTCCAGGCCCTGAAGGTGGAGAGCGCGGGGCTGCGCTTGGAGGACGTGGTGTTCGGCGACGCGGGCATTACTCTCCTGTGTGACGTCTCTACGGGCCTGGCGCGGCCTGTCGTCCCTGCCAGCTGGAGGCGTCCTGTGTTCGAGGCTGTGCACGGCCTGTCACACCCCGACGTTAAACCTTCGGTGCGTTTGGGAGCGGCGAAGTTCGTTTGGCAAGGACTGAAAAGGGACGTGAGGACTTGGGCCAGGGAGTGCGTGGCTTGTCAACGCGCTAAGGTGCACCCGCCACACGAAGGCCCCCGTTGGAGCGTTTCCTGGTGCCTGAGAGGAGGTTTGATCACGTCAACATTGACCTGGTTGGTCCGTTGCCTTCCTCTCAGGGGTTTTCCTACCTCCTCACCATGGTGGACAGAACGACCCGTTGGCCGGAGGCGGTTCCGCTCGTTTCGACATCAGCCGCAGACGTTGCCCGGGCCTTCATTGCAACGTGGGTGTGTCATTTTGGCACCCCGTCAGACATTTCCTCAGATAGGGGCTCTCAGTTCACGTCCGAGCTCTGGAACGCTGTGGCAGGCGGTTTTGGGGGTTAAGCTGCATAGGACTACCGCTTACCACCCTCAGGCTAACGGCCTCTGCGAGCGCTTTCATCGCTCCATGAAGGCGGCCCTCAAGGCCGGCCTTACGGACGGTAACTGGGTCGACAAGCTGCCCTGGGTGATGCTGGGCCTGAGGACCGCACCTAAGGAAGATCTACAGTGTTCTACAGCGGAGATGGTCTACGGTCAGCCGCTGAGAGTTCCGGGGGATTTCCTCCCAAATGCATCGGCTCCCTGGTCGGCGTCGGCCCAGCGGGCTTTCCTGCGTGACGCCGCTGAGGCCTTTGCTCCGATCCCTACTACTCAGCACGGTACTCAGGTGTCCCAGGTTCCCGCAGAGCTCCGCTCGGCGGAGCACGTGTTCATCCGGCACGATGCGCACAGAGGCCCCCTGCAGCCCCCTTATGATGGGCCTTTCCGGGTCTTGGAGCACGGGGACAAGCACCTGGTGGTCGACCTGGGTGGCAAGGCCGAGCACGTCTCGGTGGACCGGGTGAAGGCTGCTCACCTGGACTTGGACCAGCCTGTGGTGCTGGCTCGACCTCCGCGACGGGGCCGCCCCCCGGCTTCGTCCCCTGTCACGGATTTAAGACCTGTTGTTCCGGTCCCTCCCCTTCCGGGGGCCGCACAGGCGGGAGTCACTTTTCCGACTCCCGTACTCAGGAGTCGTGGGGGTCGGCGTGTCGTTCCTCCCCGCCATGCTGATTTTGTTTATGTGTGAATTCTGGGGGGGCTTGTGTGGTGACATGTTATTGGACATAATTCACCTTGCTTATTGTGTTGCCACACGGACCCTTTAGTGGGGAACACCTGTAGCTTTAGCTGCCATTCCTGCTAGCTCATCAGGCAGAGCAGTGCATGTGTTAACCTCTCTGAAAGTAATGGATAATAAAGATTGGAACTCCATTCTTAATACACCGCCTCCGATTTGCTTTTCACGGCACTACAATATATAAATATATATATATATATATACAGTGCAATAATTATTTCATGCTAAATGAAGCTCTGTTGGATATCACTAGATCCTGTTACAGCGTAATATAAGTACATAACGATTGATGTGTACATTAGCATCATTACTAGCTAGCCGCTAGCTGCTAACTGCCGCCTCGTTCATATCAAATCCATGATAACAACAATCCATTACCATGCTGTCATGAACGCGCGGTGCTGTTACGTGTACGCAAATTGACGTGCTTGATGTGAAAGAGCATTTTGGTTAAAGTTGCGCATGCTCTATGAGTGCACATACGGGTACTTCTCAGGCATGCTGGGTAATCTGTGACGTTTCACTCTCTCAAAAGTTGGGCCATTTTATCATCATGCGCTAATGAGCAGCTCTCATAGGAATGAATGAGGCCCCGCCTCCCACGCTGTATCCAGTTCTTATTATACATCCATGGTCTCAAACAAGCCTAATTACTTTCACTATCCGACGTGTTTATGATGCGCCAGCGGACGTCATAAATGTGCGTCTGCTGCTGTGGGGAAACTATGGAAACTACAGTTTTCTATACAGCGGACTACAACATGGATGTATAATAAGGAGGAGGGACTACTGTAAACTAATCTAGGGACTCTGCACCGTGCTCTGATGCTGTTGTTTTATGCTTTATGAACAACAGAGAAACATATTCTTCATGACCAAAGTTGGAATTGAAATAAAAAAGGAAAGTGAAACTTATGCTCGTCACCCTCTCCCTCCGGTCCACATTAATACAAATGATCCCAATACGTATGATTGTATGAACTATGAAAATATCTTAAAACCAATACAGATGTATTTATTATAAACGTAAGTCCTTAACATCTATCAGTGTGTATATCACCATTCAAACATCTTTTAAAAGTTGAACAACCCCCACACAGCTCAGTAAACACTGTGAAATGTTGACTTTATTTGATAATTTCAGTAAAAACTAATGTTCATATTTCTCTTTTTGATTATAATACTGATGAACGTTCAAAACAAAGCACTTTGGCAACTTACCACATACGTTTTAAAATGCTTAATAAGCACCGTAACTTTCATGATATCATTTCTGTTGACTGTTGTGTGACTGCAAATGCTGCGGCCGCAAGGCATTGTGGGGCAGCATTTTCTCCTCTCCTTTCATAAAGGGAGGTCCAGTGGTTCCTAAGCTAAAGGAGGTTATAAAGGACGTTTGAAACCTCCTTTCCTATCATCTATTCTAGAGAATTGGAACGGCACTTATCATGGCTGCCACTGAGGGACTTCCGTGTCATTTCACTCCGTTAGGAAGGTTCCTAAGCTAAATGGACTATTCGATTTCAGCCCCGGTGAATACACATACTATACAGAGATGCTGTATGAGAAACCAATGTGAGTTTGGAAAATTGCACAGTATAAATCTATTTTAGTATACCTCAACAATGGAATTATGATCAGTAGAAATGGCCATGTTCAATTAAGTTTGAAAGAATGCTTTAAAGCCAAACAATTATTAATGATTCTTACAGATGAAGATAGATATTGCCCTATGCTGCAGATGTTTAACCACATGTCTACCCTACTTTTATAATTTTCGAATCATAAAAGAGATTGAATTGATCTCGTTTCAGAAAGACAAATACGCAGATAATAAACAAAAAGCTGACAATCTTAATCTAGCATTACATTGTTTTTTTCCCCCTCCATTACAGGGTTTCACTCTGATTGATTACAGGGAGTACCCAAGCACTGCCTAAGACTGGAGCCACACGAGAACGGTAACTTAAACGAACCAAATTCTATATCAAAAAAGTATTCCGTCCACACGCAATAGGCACCAGAAACGTGTCCGTTCACACGAGACCGCTCGAAAGTGGTGGAGACGCTGTAGTAGCCTGTAAGTGGCGCTGTACTTCTGCCACAAAATACAGCAAAAGAAGACTTCCCGCGCATGGTTTCCATGGTTGCCCTTCTGTTTATTCTCAGCGGTGGACGCTCTGGCTCTTTTTCTCCCTCCCCGAGGCAAGCATGTGCTCCTGCTGTGAATCTCTCCGGTAGTCCACCAGCAGATGAAAAACACCCACCTCTCCGCCTCTTCCAAGGGACGAGGGAACCGTGCGGCAGAGTTTCCGTTGCGGGTGCGGTGCAGCGGCTACTAACCAGAAAGCCGGTCAGGGGCAGTGGAATAGAACGGTTGTAGTTGGACGACAGCGCGTGTGTGTATACATTGGGGCTCCACCCACTGTACCCATAGAGTCCAGTAGAGGGCGGAGCCTGTGAGAGATATAACGAGGGGTTACGTATAGTAACCCTTGTTATATAAGCACAGGCGGAGCCCTCTAATCGGGGCACTGTCTGTCCTATGCCGCTCGCTGAAGAGAGGTGTAGGACGACAGTCAGGAGGCGAGGCCTCCTTTTATACGGTGAGATGCGCGCACATTCAGGTATAAACGGCTACCTTTATAGAAGTCTCAGTGGATGAATGCTTGCATGATATGATCAAGGGGTAGTACCCATAGAGTCCAGTAGAGGGCTCCGCCTGTGCTTATATAACAAGGGTTACCATACGTAACCCCTCGTTATCGCTATCGTTTTCTGCGTTTCCATGTCGGCCTTGTGTGGCCGAACCGTCTATATGATAGAGAACTGTAGCGGATACGACCGTTACCGCTCTCGTGTGGCTGCAGCATAAGACATACCTGTAATGATAGATAAATAGTGATGAAACATGTGTAAAATAAAATGTAATACTTAAACATTTCATTATTATATTTTGTACCTTGAATAAGTGCCTTGATTTTCTTTAGGGTTGCATAAGGTTTGTGTTGAGTCATCGTACACTTCAGTGATAGACCCCTGTGAGTGAAACCTTTTGAACTTCCCATGGGAAATCATTTAGAGTGAGGATTTGTTGTAAGGGGAGCCCAGCATTGTGGGGTTCCGATATCTGAGCCGACTCTCTGTTTTACAATACATTACATTGCATTTAGCTGACGCTTTTATCCAAAGCGACTTACAATAAGTACATTCGACCAGGAAGACACAACCTTGAAGAAAACAGAATCATATAAGTACATCAGGTTTCATAGAGCCAAACATTTCAAGTGCTACTCAACTGGCTTTAGATAAGCCAGTCCTTTATTAGTATATAAGTGCTTTGTTAATAGTTCTATCGCTCGAAGTGGAGTCGAAAGAGATGAGTTTTCAGTCTGCGCCGGAAGTTGTGCAAGCTATCTGCTGTCCTGATGTCAATGGGGAGCTCATTCCACCATCTTGGAGCCAGGATAGCAATAGCAATAGCAACTTATATTAAAATAGACGTAGTTTGACTCAATTTGCAATGAAATGTAATGTGTCTTATTCAGAAATGCCAATAAGTCTTTCATGTTTAATACTTAACGTAAGGATGAATTGATTCATGTAAAAATAATCAGCAGATTAATCGATAATGTCCACAATTGTATTTTTTTACCAATACATGGATGTGTTATATAATATCTACATGACGGTGAAACAAGCAGCCTCTCTTAAAAGCAACCTGCTATTCTCATACGTTGGTCAACCTAAAAATAAGCATATTGTACAGTAGGAAAATGTTGCTTTCACGGCATATAGGGACATTTTTAAATGGCTATGCCACAAAGTTCTCAAACTACCAGTGTTTGACTTTATGCAACAATGGTATCAACTGCTGCCAAAACACATTTAGGAATAGTCTGTTTGGGTCACTGACCAGACTGCAACAGTACTAGCTATAAATACATTATATTTAAGACCCTGGAACTGGAAAACTGAAAAAAACTACCCTAAAGTCTTGAAAGAAATCAGCTTCTGCAAACGATGTATCGCACCGACACATACACATACATTTTTTGCACAGGGAATCAAACAAAAAAACAGCTTAGTGCCAATTATGGTGGCATGGGCCACTACACACACGCACACACACACACACACACACACACACACACACACACACACACACACACACACACACACACACACACACACACACACACACACACACACACACACACACACACATACACACAAAGAGAAATGTGTCTTACCCAAAAGGCCTCCCAGCAGGTAGACTGAGGTGGACAGTTGGACCATGCTCTTGAACATAAATTCCTGACTCCACAGTGCTTTAATCTCAGCACAGTGTGTAAACACACACACAGGGCCAGCAACGCACACAACACTGGTGTCTGCAACTCTTCAGTCTGTGTTCGGTGGGTCAAACATGGGTTATCTGGCTTTAGGTCTTCATTTCATTGTTGAGCATCGTGAACATTCCAGCAGATCTTGGTTTTTGAGGCTCTTGTACTTCTGTTGCTCCCTGATGTTCACTGAAACAAGAGACAAAACCAGTCAGGCGCAAGGATAACACAATAAGCAAATGATATAATTGATGGATTCAAAAGTTGGCAGTCCACCCCACTGATGAGTTCAAGCCTGAACATTTCTTAAATTAAAAAGGAACAACGGCAAACTCTTAAAAGTTTGGTTTTATGCACTTGGGGGGGTTCGCAGTCTGCAGCAATCATAATGGCTCTGTAAGGCAGTATTGTACTGCATAGTGGTGCTTTATACTAAAAGTATTTATTTTAAAGGCTATATCAGCACATATTGAAAGGTGAAGTCGGTAAATGAAAATAAAAAAATCACCTATCTTAAATGTTATCAACCGATTAAATCTGCGTTATGAATGGTTATCTTCACCCAGAGCCGGCCCGACCCATTAAGCGACATAAGCGGCCGCTTAGGGCCCCGCAGCCACTAAGGGCCCCCTAGCAAAAAATGAAAAATAAATAAATAAATCTCAGTACACCGTTTTTTATCTCAGCACACCGTCGCCGTGATAAGTATGTTTAATTAATTTTGTTAATATGCCTAGATTGCCTACTCTCAAAGTCATGTATTATATTATTGAGTCAATCATATAATACATTAACCGTGCTTTACCTGAACCTCATCATGACACTAGAGAGGACGGCAGGATTGTAATTTCCCGTGTTCAGTGAATGCAACAGAGGCAAGGCACCAGACCAACCAGAGAGTTTAATGGAAATAAACATCTGTCTTATTGGCTGACAGGTACCTATCCTGTGAGCTGCGACAATGTTTAAAATAAACTTTCAGTCTCAGACTCAGAGTTTTTGAAGATGGACATAAAAACATTTGTTCTTAAAAAAGACGACAATTCTCAAGTGGTGGTTCACACAACAACCCCAGAGCCAGCACTTCAGCCAGGAGAAATTACAGCTACGTTGACGTTACTTTGAATCGCGGGGGTAAGCTAAGCTGTTAGCAAGTAGCTATAGCTAGCCAGATATATTAAATAAACACTTTGTCATACAATCTAAATATAATGTTTTTTAGAGTTACCTGGTGATTTCAAAGAAAGCTCTCTGGGAAATGTTGACTTACTGTTCGACATGAAGCTAGAAGCTACCTTACAGTACACAGTTGATCCTGAGTCCTGTCAGTTAAAATGTGTCATAGTTAGCTTAGCTAAGCATCAACCTAGCACAGAAATATATGGATGTTATGTGACAGTATTCCTGAGAAAAATTCAGCTGAAATGGTGGCATAGTTGCCACTGCTTTACATGTCGACAGCATGATTAAACGTATGTGCAGCAGTAAATGTGGCTGTTTGGCCACTGACTGTTTCATATGGGTGTTGAGAGATGTATCCATAGATCTCTTAATTTTGCTCTCAAAGTGCACCAGATTGATGCTTTTAACTTCAATATTTAAGAACAAATCTTCCTGAGGGAGCATGCCCCCGGACACCCCTAGAGGATGTTAGGTCCACGGTGTTTACATGCTTATTTATACAATATGTGTGCTTATGCTAACATCATAAGACAAAAGTTGGTTCCGTGTTGTGTGAAGTGAGAACGCGCTAGAGTGAGGGGGGCCCCCAAGCCAAAGCTCGCTTAGGGCCCCCAAAAGTCTAGGGCCGGCCCTGTCTTCACCATACTACTGCGTCAGACGGACCAAAAATATCCTATAAAGCTTTAACGTGAATGCTAAAAAAATGTATTCAGATGTTGGCAACAGAACTACAATGTTAGGTGTAGGGGGGAAAAGGACTCAGTCCTTAACCGTGACAACACTTGCATCCATACAAACTCATCTTCAAAACACCTCCATGCCAATGTCACGACAAGGGTGTGAGGAAATTTGGAAAGACGCAGATGAATCACTGTGTGTGAGATCCTTTCTATAGATACTTCCTAGTGAGGCGCTCTTACACTATAGTGAGACTGTCATATTATCTTTCTATTTGTTTTCAGCTGATATCTACTGTACATCTGCACAGTACAATCTCAACATTCATGGTCAATCGTAATCCCTGATCCAAGAAAGGCCCAACCTTGTAATTAGTAACCCGAAATTCTACATTTGGAATTAAATATTTCAACTAAGAATTTATCTAACCTAAATCTCATTTATGTTCTCAGTATACTTTGAATTTCAGTGTTTCAGTGGACCATTGAGGCAACAACTCCACAAACTGGAAATCACTCAAGGCCTTGGTGTCCATTCAAACATGGCACATGACTAATTAAACTAGGCAATCTGCAAAACGCCAGTGCAGATACTTACATGTAACTCAACTGAGCACAGACAGCTTCCATCCTTACAGTCACTTCTTCTCAGTTATGATTTTGTAGCATAAGATCTAGTTGCAGTTCTGAGGAGTGCAGCCTCACTGGCACATCTTAAACTCGGACCTACTTTCGGGCACCATCTTCACATATATGGTTAAACAACACCCCCCTAATTTATACAATATGTCTGCCCTATCCCCTGCAAAATATAGACTTGCACCGACTGACCAACTATAAGGTCATTTCAGATGTAACTCTTGAGCTCAGTGCAACTTCACAGCAGGCAGCAGACATATCATGAAGACCATCAAGATAAAAGCCAAATGTATCAAGTTCCCACCTTCAGAGAGCTTGTCCTTTCTGGGATCTTTTGGAGGCTGTGGTTTGTGGTGTCTTACTGGAGTGCGTAACATATTAAAAGGTGTTTCCAATATGTGTAAATCCCCGTTGAGCAGAATATTAGAAGCTTTCAGGGAGAGCACAGGCATTCCCCACATGATTCAGAGACTTACAGAGCAACACACCCATCGCATTCCTTCTGTTTAAAAACAAGTTTGAATCTCAAGTAAAATCCAGCAATGCTCAGGAAGAATGCTTCTCATGTTTTAGCAGAAAACACACAGGAGCAAGGCTATATATATTCACTGGTTAATGTTAATGATTTGGAAAACTCACTTAAAAAATGTAAGCTAAATTAAAAGACCTCCTCTTCTTTTTCTAATACCCCCCAACTTCATCTATCTTTTGTCAAACTCTTCCCAGCTCTCCACAGTTTCACTTAAGTCTTTGTGGCAGGCAGCCAATGTGTAGGGATCAAGAAATGACTAAATCCAACTGTTGGGTCTAACTACATCATGTGTGGACATCTCACGAAGAATTGGAGAAAGCTATAGTTGTTGGGAAATAACAATAAATTACAACATTTTGAAAAAGGCTTTACGCAGGCAGTGTGTCAGGCTGAGCTGAAGTGCTCAGTTTAGAAAAATAAGAAAACTAGAAAGCACCAATCTGCAACCGAAGGCTAAAGAAGGTGCAAATTATCTGAATGAATCACAAGGCATGTTGGGTATATCAGAGAGGATGGAGGCAGAGTAGTTATAGTAGGCTTGTTAGCATGGATCTGAATATGTCATGGTTGTTTTGTTTTTTTGTTAAACTAGGGAATCAAACGTGTGTTTATGTGTGCATAAATCTGACTACTCTCCAATAGAGTGCCACAGTGACGCATCCTAAAACCCGGAAGTAAACTCCTTCCGGTTCCTTCGACAAAAACCAATGCAATTTCTCCATAGGATTTTGGAAAATAGATCGAAATTAGGTCTGTGGTTGAAACAAATTGAAGAGTTATAAATTATAAAAGTAGGGTAGACAAGTGGATATTATCTGGCTGAACAAAACGTGATCTGTCTCTTCAATTTGTGTCAACCACTCTATGGTAGATCCGCTCAGTCCACCCGAGAGATTCAACTCTTATCCTCAATAACATATCATTTTAATGTCTTTATTATTAAGTTGTGAAAAAAGCTCTGAAAGTGCACAAAGTCAAAGGAAAACACTGGGAAAAACACTCATATATGATGCAATAAACTAATCGTGATAGTTTCTGAGATTTATTGTGGATTGTTGAGGGCTATGCATTGCAGGAAATGGAAATTTCAACCTTGATACTTTAGCATTGAGAGAAATAAAAATCTCTGATATAAGTAGATTTTTGTGCAAATTCCTAAGGGTCCAAATTGGCACATTTTAACAATTAATTTAGATACACACATTATTTACTATTATAAAATATACTGTCTCGAGAGTTTCGCGTGCAGTTGGTAGCTCAATGGTAAGTCATATCAATGCCTTCAGGTCTTAAAACTGATGCTCTTTTCTCAGGTTTAAACAAGTAAAAGAGCAATACATTACAGACGTTTACAAACTACTGCCTACACTGCAAACATCACAGTGTACATTGTACTCTATAAGAGTACATTTAACACCAGTTTAGGGGTGTATATAGGTCCAAGAGTTTGGTGTTCTCTGAACACTGTCAAAAGTGTAAAATATAAACTCCAAATAAAGAGTTAGATTCTAACACTTCAAAATATACACAATAACTTTTTTGACACGGTTTGAGTGCTTTCCAACACGTGCAGTGTAAACCTAGAACCCGCAGAGAGTTAAAATGTACTCTTAGTCAGTCTGTTAGTGTCACTGTGCAGAGCTGATTATTCAACACTTTGAGAGAGAAAATGTACTCCATGGTCATTTTTCAAACACAAACAAACAATTTTGGGGTGAATCATTAACACTTCAGGAATTAAAGTACACATCAGATTCTTGAAAACATGCGTTTATTTAAAAAAAAATTGATTTTGATATGTTTTAAATATAACATCTAATCAGTAGCAACATCAAACAACCCACAAAATACATTGGTCATAGGTGGAAATGTGTGTACATTTGCTCATTAGGCCTCTTTAGGCTGGGGAAACACTTTAGAGGTCATCATTCCAAAATCCTGTTACAACAAATGGACAACGTGGAATACACTAGTGCTAATGTGCAAAGTAAACTGACAAAAAATATTGTTTTGAAAGACTAACAATCACCGAGCAGGATGACCAACATCTAAAAGTGTACATGGCAACCAGTTTACATCAATGTTGTAGATGGTGGTCTGCAAAAATGTGTACATGCCGTTTGAGGCCTGGTCATAGGAGATCCCAAACACATAATGTGCTTTAAAAAGTTCATCAAAACTGACAGGGAAAACTTGGCCTTGCAGGGAAGGAGCTCACCATCCAACGCGATGTAGTACTCATGGAGCTGTTTCTTGTGGTCCCAACTGCTAGGATGTAGGGTTGCCTCCACTGGACCAGAGTACTCCTGAAGGCTGGAGATGACTGTAAGATAACAATAAACACAAATATAACTACACTGTCATATTTTGATGGATGGGTCAGACACTGACAAAAAACTTTGATAGCAAATCAGATCAGCTCGGCCATTACCATGAACAGAAGTCAAATGCAACATACACATTAATGCAGCAGTAATATAAAACCTAAAAGCATCCCAAAAATAGTAAAACACTGACAGGAACAATTTCACTGCACAATGAGTGCTTTTACTTAAAGTACATTTAGCTGATTATACTTGCATACTTTTACTTAAGTCAGGTTTTAAGTGCAGGCCTTTTACTCATAGTATATTCACAGGGTGGTATTTGTACTTTTACTTAACTTAAATCATATGAAACTTCCTCCACAACTGGAATTGGTCTATTGCACATGTACAGTAGCAAATGTAGTGTGAAGAGGTAGACTTAACTGTTAACAGCATTATATCAGGCGGGAGGCGAGAGCTTAGAAATCATTCATTCTACATGAGTAACGTAAATTGGCGGTAGCTAAGCTAACAGCTGCTAACGTTAACGGTCTCTGTAAGGGAAACTTCTGTAGCAATGGAGAGTCAGGACTCAGAGAGACACGGGACGAGCAGGAGTTCTGATATCAAACACTGGCAGTTTATTACAAGCATCGGCCGGAGAATTCATATCACAAGTCACAGCATCAGAAAGTTCTGACTGCACCGGTGGGTTGCCATGTCAATTCTGAATCCCTTCTCATCTTGGCAGACCTTTAATTAGCTTCACTCAGAGTCAACTCACATATTGGGGGGAAGGTGTACATGACCACCTGGAGGTACTGAATTACTTATTTGACTTTATAGTTCTTGTGACCGAGAGTTGACCGGTCATAAAACTCATAATGTCAGCAATAGCTGACAGTTCCCTTTCCTTAAGACAGATAACAGACTTCGGCTTCGTCGTAAAACGTCAACAGGCCGAAAGGTCAAATATTTTAGGAGTAAGGAGAATTACTCTTTGACACTTAGGAGTAAAGACAAAATTAATCCCTAACAGTCTCATTATTTCAAACGGTGCCGGCAGACTAGAGTTGATTATCGATTAAAAAAACATTTATTCAAGGCAGCTAAAATAGCAAATAAATACATCTTTCGTTGTCAGAATAACGTTAATCTGATTGACTACGGCTAACGTTACCGCTGCAATAACGTCACAAATATTCTACTTGCTAACGCTATTGTTTTTAGTTGTTTAGTTATACAAATTAAAACAAGAAGACAAATATGAATATTCAGAATTATTCCTAACACCACCTAACCCTAACCCTGCCTAACCCTTTAGGGAATAGGTCCAGGGCCGTTTCTAGCTTTTTGGGGGCCCTATGCAAGATGCTGTTTGGGGGCCCTAGTTTTGACAGTTGTTTAACTACAATGGGGGGGATTCCGAAGCCTTTAAGATGATCTGTGGAGAATGGAGATGCATCAATCTGTTACACTTTAATAGGAAAACAGGCTAATTTCACAAAAACCAAGCAATTGAAAATTACAAAAAATGATATTAAAAAGGTAAACAATAAGGCACCTCTACTTCAATAAATGCAAGAGATGCAGCATTTTCTCAACAATGTTTAATTTACATGTTTCATCTTCCTCAGACGTCACTCATTGGCTTTATATATAGTAGGCTATTTTAATTTCCAAAAAAAGATAGTTGAAACTGCTATTGACATGTGCAGAAAATGACCCTATATCTAGTTTTCGTATATATGCATTTATTGTTTTCCTGCCCTAACTTTAATTTAATTTTTTCTCCTGTTTTCTTTATTTCTTTGTACTCCTTCATTTCTATACATTTTTGACGCAATAATGCCGCTGTATTAGGATGATGCACGGGAGGGCTACTTTCCACAAGATATGATTCAGCCCTCCCGCTTCTACTAATTTTGTTCATCTTGGTGTGTATGAATTAAACTTTTTTTGTTTTTCGGATGAATAACAAAGGGGCCCCGCCTATAGGAAGAAACGGCCCTGAATAGGTCCTTTAACCTCAGTTCTACTCTGGAAACCGGGTTATTGCCCACTGAGTCTTTACACCTGTTTCATGCAGCTCTTAAAAGGTTGGTGTCTCAGTCATTTCAACGAGCCGCACAACTCCAAATTGTGAAACCTGCACTATTTCCCTCCAACGTTCGCTCTCGGTGTATTGGAATTGTTTGACGCGGGTGTTTATTCTAGCGGGCCTCTTATTGTAAGGCAGTGGGATCATAAGCTCTCATTTTATCCTTCATGGTCTATATAGCTTCAGGAAACTCTATTAAGTGGCTGCTGGTCACACAACTCTCTGCAGGCTCATGCAACATGGTTTATTTCACCAGTGGAACGATATCATCACCCCATAAATGGAAAGCCGTTTGTAATAAAACATTAACGCACCTAACGAAAGTGAAAGTACCTTCTGCTGCACAAGTAAAGGCTACCAGCTCCCTGCGCCAGACACAAAATCACACGTGTGAGAGCAAGAGTAAAATAAAAATGTAGACCCAGGAGCGCACACACTCACACACATATGGCTATACACGCACCTGAAGAGTCCCTTTTGTTCCAGCTCCCGTGATGCGCAATAGCAATATCCGCTCAGTGTTGGCACGTTGTAAAAAGCCCTTGATAAATGAGAAGAAAATCCGAGCTGGTAGGCATCCAATCATAAATGTGCCTTAAGAGTGAGGAAGGGAAGTCCTTAAGTTGCTCCGTCCATCCACGCAGTTGGGGTGCGCTCTGTCTGTGTGTGCCGTAATGTGCGCAACCGGCTGACCTGTAGCTCCTTCCAATCAATTCAAACTGCACACACACGCATAAATACAGCCTACCTTCAAAATAAAAGCAGCTCGGAGCCTCTCTCCAGCTGTTTGCGGTCCACCCTCATCGCCATCACTCTCTGTTGCTATGTCCGCCCCTAAAATAATCATCTTCTCTTTATCAGAGCTGAATTACACCAACAGTTAATCGCATTTACATACGTAAAATATCCTAAACAAAAACAAGTTTTTCCAGTTGCCCATTTTATTTAACCAAATTAATGTAAATTTTCAATTTAAAAGTATGAACTTTATTTTCAAATTAAATCTATAAAACACAAGATGCAGTTCATCAAAGTTCTGTCTGGGTCACTGTTGCAAACTTAATTGAAGAAATCTGATTCAAGTGTTTGAGACTCCAATGTCATTGTCCTACCATGTGTTGCATTTTCCAACAATGACCCTAGCCTTAACCTGTTGTGTGTGTTTACCCAACCTTCACCATAACCTTTCATTTAGCTTTACAGCCGTTGTACAACTATTCCCAACAAGCAGCAAAGCACCGCAATCGTTATTATATGCTGCCCATCTTATTAATTCATCTGTTTGTTTTTTTTAAAGAAACGTAGGGCTCAATTTCTTGTTTTTATAACGTATAAAGGTTTTATCATAATGGCTTGATTCCAACCTGAACTAGGGGACAAATCTAATTCTATGGCTATGGCAAGGACAAGGAAGGGCAAATGAGGACTGTGGACTCCCAAAAACTGGACAAATTAGTTAAGAAAAATAAAAATCTGGCAAAAGACGATTCAAAGACTAAGAATGGCTTTCAAATCTCCATGCGTAATTGGTTCTCATTTTGCATTACAACGCGTTTAAAGTGCTGCTTTTAGCCATGACATTGCATTCCCGTGTGGTAGGAGAACATGAGATAACATACCGAGAGAATGGCATCTGTCCTTGAAGTTTTGGGTTTGTTTGTGTTGGTACGTCGAGTCGCCTGTCGCCACGGCCCTACGCGTAGCGGTCCACGCTGTGCCCTTCTGTGTTCTTTACGCGCTGGAAGATGATTTGCTACATCTGCTAACAACAGCCCATTCTCAGGGGGTCGTATTGGGCTGTGGACTGGGGGCATAATCTGTCCGTCTATCTATCTTTGGATATACATTATTATATTTATATCACTAAATGCACACCTATTGAGGATATCCGGCTGACTCTGAGCATACTTGGTGGGTTGGAGGGATGTTATTTCATTATCATAGACCGAAGCCAGATCACACCAAAACGTTTAGAGCCAAACCTCCACCACAACCGCATGTGTCGCTCCAGACTGGCTACTGAGCTCAGAGGGGAAAGCCCGCAGCAGAGCAGGGGCATGGTCACTTTGTTTAAGTAGGCCTATTTCCATTTAGTCATATATCTGAATGGTCATATTTGAAGAAGGAGCTGCTCAAGAAAAGCATAAAAAGCAGCTGCAATAATAATCTTGAATGGAATAAGTAAGATTGTTCAAGATCTTTTCAATGGTGACACTTTCTAAAAAGACAGCCTTTATGAGGGTTTATATATGAAGGTATGCATTGTAATTAATGGCTTCATTTACAACTAATAAAACATAGGGTTTACTTTGTAGTTTAATGGTTAGATAAACACCCATTACCCTAATATGCAACACTTTAGTGTCGTTAAAACTTCAAGTGTTTAATTTGTCTAACAGACTGACTGTGAGCCTCTCCGCTCACACAGGGTTAAAAAAGGGACGGAAGGAGAAGGGTTTGGGTGCAAAACAGGGGTTTATTGTCCAACCAAAAACACATTGCCCGTGCGGGGTCTTTCACGGGTCCTTTTTCGGCCAACAACGTCCTTCCAGACTCCAGCCTATATACTGCAAGACAGACCAGAACCAGGTCTAATTTTATTCAGTGACTGATTACCTGATTCTGATCATCAGCTGCCATCTGTCATCTAGCTGCAGCCCCGGGGCCTTTCTTATTTATCTAATTGTCATTATCAAGACAATGTAATGTATCTATGTCCAGCTGTTAACTTATAAACAACCCGGTATCACAGCAAGACATGAACATGTGACGATTTACCATGCTGGGAGACGTGAAGATGTCACGATTTCATCCCTTCAAACGTGACAGTTACACGGTATTGTTAACATGGCCCACCCAACCAGTGGAGAAATACCCGGAAATGCCAAGCAAATGCTGTACCACGACGGTCGGTTGTTATTGTCAATATTAATATAATAATTATTTATTTTGTAATAGTCACACTCGATTTCGCCGATTTTCTTGTTGCCCCAGCTGGTCGACACCTCTTTTAGCAGAAACAAAGGCTACATTAATGTATTAAATCGATGTTAATCCATGTGTGCGGTTGTGGAATTAACGGACGTGACGTTGTGCGATTGCGTTGCCAGGCAACAACTTGGCTTCAAGTTAATTTACAAACTCTTCAACTAGAACCGTAGTTATATTTAAAAACATTTTTAAAAGGCCTCATGAAATAATTTAAAGTAAATTAAAATGTGAAGGACTGTGTGTATAACAAAATGCATCCGTCATAAACAATACCGGAAACAGAGTAGGCAAGATCCTCAGCTCGGTGATTGGATGGTTGAGCCGCAATGCACCTTGGGATATGGTGTTTATGCAATATGAAATCCGAAAACATTTTTTTTTTAAAAATACTTTATTCCGAGTGTGCTTGCTTTTCTCTTTGAACGTCATCACATAACGGCATTGTAATACACGGTTCGGCTGCATTAAATATTACATATCTGCCGTAGTTCTCTACTTATAGAGCCCTGATGAGAAGACTTCGAGACAAACAGGAAGAACTGCCGCCAAAACTGAAAACGTGACGTGGATCATAAATATATCAGCAATTAAACAACATCTTAGATTTCTTTTCACACAGTGAAACGTCCACAAACTGTACTGTCTGCTGCCGTCTGGCAGGCGGTACCGCAGCATCAGGACTAAAACCACCAGACTCAGGGACAGTTTCATCCCACAGGCCAGAAGACTATTAAACACCTGAACTTTTTAAACAACATCCACAACATTGATCTGGTTGCAATTTACAAATTATGAATCTAATATATCATATTCCAATCACTTGTATATAGACATCAATGTGTTTCCCATTCCCTAAACCTCCAGGGATGTATACAGTTTAATACTGGAAATTTGTAATTATGGGAAATACGAAAACGTCTTTTAAAACTACAATTCCCAGTAGAGACGCGCCATTGAACATGTTGCGAAACACACATATAGCCAGCATGTGTAGTTCTGGGGGGTGAAAGTACAACGAGCGAGTATTGAGTCTCATACACAGCGAGTCTCTTTAGACATTGTAATGCTTGTTATTAACGATCTAAAAATGCATGAAAATACATTTTCCTTACAGAAATGTAATTATTATTATTAACAAAAATGTGTTGTTATTATGTTTTAGTTTTTTAATAACAAATATATTTTGTATGTCAGATGTAAAAATAGTCTTTTATATTTGTCTTATCAAATTTGACATACAACGTAAATATATATATATATATATAGTATTAATAATGATTATAATTGTAAATGTATATTGTATGTAGACATACATTTAGATGTATATTTTGTTAATTTTGTTTTTGGGAGAAGGGGTGGGGTTAAATACGTGTAAACTCCTTCCCACGCCTTTTCGGATGTGTAATTAGGTAGATAATTTGTTTATACAGTGGGGCAAAAAAGTATTTAGTCAGCCACCAATTGTGCAAGTTCTCCCACTTAAAAAGATGAGAGAGGCCTGTAATTTTCATCCTGTACACTTCAACTATGAGAGACAGAATGGGGGGAAAGAATCCAGGAAATCACATTGTAGGATTTTTAAAGAATTTATTTGCAAATTATGGTGGAAAATAAGTATTTGGTCAATAACAAAAGTTCATCTCAATACTTTGTTATATACCCTTTGTTGGCAATGACAGAGGTCAAACGTTTTCTGTAAGTCTTCACAAGATTTTCACACACTGTTGCTGGTATTTTGGCCCATTCCTCCATGCAGATCTCCTCCAGAGCAGTGAAGTTTTGGGGCTGTCGCTGGGCAACACAGACTTTCAACTCTCTTGTTTAGAGTTGGCGAGGTCCTGATAATTTATTCCGGTAAATTACTCTGACCTACTAATTGACCTGACCGAAGTTATTGAGTCTATGTAAGTTTACTGCTTGGCTCAGATCCACCAACGTCAGCAAGATCTCACCTCTATTAACTCCCCGAAGAACCAGGTTCAATTAACTGCTGTTTCAATTCAGACAACTCTTTTTTAATCTGTTTAAGGGATCCCGAAGGATTTTGATATCAGTAAATGGAGTGTGCTCCTACCTAAGTGTGAGTGGCAGGGTGCAGTCTTACCTTTTAAGCAGGAGAGGAGAGCACATATTTTCTTTTAGTTGTCCCAATCCAACAGGTGAGATCAGTTTATTTGAAGAAAAATAGGTCCAAACTAATACAGGGTTTTTACCTTTTAACACATTATAATCATATGCAACATATCATGCTGGGGTTATATTTTTATCTAAAACCTTAATTCATATTTCTCATCTATCCAAGATTTAAATAAAACCATTAGTTATAAAATTCCTGTACGTACTAATAACGCCTTCCAGGATAGCCTAAATAAAGCTATTAGGTCTAAGATTCCCGTACGTCCTAATAACGCCTTCCAGGATAGATCTAAATAAAGCTTATTAGGTCTAAGATTCCCGTACGTCCTATTAACGCCTTCCAGGATAGATCTAAATAAAGCTATTAGTTCTAAGATTCCTGTACGTACTAATAACGCCTTCCAGGATAGCCTAAATAAAGCTATTAGTTCTAAGATTCCTGTACGTACTAATAACGCCTTCCAGGATAGCCTAAATAAAGCTATTAGTTCTAAGATTCCTGTACGTACTAATAACGCCTTCCAGGATAGCCTAAATAAAGCTATTAGTTCTAAGATTCCTGTACGTACTAATAACGCCTTCCAGGATAGCCTAAATAAAGCTATTAGTTCTAAGATTCCTGTACGTACTAATAATGCCTTCCAGGATAGCCTAAATAAAGCTATTAGTTCTAAGATTCCTGTACGTACTAATAACGCCTTCCAGGATAACCTTACCGAGAGCCATTTACCCAGCCCTGAAGGACAGAGCCTACCCGGAAAGAGTATACCAGGGGTTTCCCCCCCTCTCTCGCGCTCTCTCAAAAAACCAGTCTCTTTATGCTCAAAAAACCGGATCGAAACCCCAAAAAACACCTCCTCTATTTACCAACCAACATCTTCTATTGGCTATGGCCTAAGACACACCTTCCCATGTTTGTGTAAAAAGGACATGACCCCTGTAGGACTTGAAAAATATTATTCTCAGCTATGACATAACCATTTTTGAGGCCTCAATGTGTTTCTCGTTTAAGGCAGGAGCCCCCCTCCCTGTGATCTGCTGTGAGAAAAAAGGGGAAGAAACTGCCCTCTTCCTTATCAGTGACACCCATAAATCATAGACCTTACACACTCAACCTAAACAAACCACTTTGTTTTGTTTATGCTGTAAATATAGAAAAACCTAAAATATGAAGCATTCTCATTATGGGTTCATACAAGAATATAATTGATCATATATGATTTATAATTAACTTTCGTTTTAAGTATTCACTTCATATATGATTTATAATTAACTTTCGTTTTAAGTATTCACTTCATATGAAGCTCTCAACACCCTCCAAAGATTTTCTATGGGGTTGAGATCTGGAGACTGGCTAGGCCACTCCAGGACCTTGAAATGCTTCTTACGAAGCCACTCCTTCGTTGCCCGGGCAGTGTGTTTGGGATCATTATCATGCTGAAAGACCCAGCCACGTTTCATCTTCAATGCCCTTGCTGATGGAAGAAGGTTGTCACTCAAAATCTCACGATACATGGCCCCATTCATTCTTTCCTTTACACGGATCAGTCGTCCTGGTCCCTTTGCAGAAAAACAGCCCCAAAGCATGATGTTTCCACCCCCATGTTTCACAGTAGGTATGGTGTTGTTTGGATGCAACTCAGCATTCTTTCTCCTCCAAACACGTCTAGTTGAGTTTTTACCAAAAAGTTCTATTTTGGTTTCATCTGACCATATGACATTCTCCCAATCCTCTTCTGGATCATCTAAAATGCTCTCTAGTAAACTTCAGACGGGCCTGGCCCTGGACATGTACTGGCTTAAGCAGGGGGACACGTCTGGCACTGCAGGATTTGAGTCCCTGGTGGCGTAATGTGTTACTGATGGTAGCCTTTGTTACTTTGGTCCCAACTCTCTGCAGGTCATTGACTAGGTCCCCCCGTGTGGTTCTGGGATTTTTGCTCACCGTTCTTGTGATCATTTTGACCCCTAGGGGTGAGATCTTGCGTGGAGCCCCAGATCGAGGGAGATTATCAGTGGTCTTGTATGTCTTCCATTTTCTAATAATTGCTCCCACAGTTGATTTCTTCACACCAAGCTGCTTACCTATTGCAGATTCAGTCTTCCCAGCCTGGTGCAGGTCTACAATTTTGTTTCTGGTGTCCTTTGACAGCTCTTTGGTCTTGGCCATAGTGGAGTTTGGAGTGTGACTGTTTGGGGTTGTGGACAGGTGTCTTTTATACTGATAACGAGTTCAAACAGGTGCCATTAATACAGTTAACAAGTGGAGGACAGAGGAGGCTCTTAAAGAAGTTACAGGTCTGTGAGAGCCAGAAATCTTGTTTGTTTGTAGGTGACCAAATACTTATTTTACCGAGGAATTTACCAATTCATTCATTACAAATCCTACAATGTGATTTCCTGGATTCTTTCCCCCCATTCTGTCTCTCATAGTTGAAGTGTACCGAGGATGAAAATTACAGGCCTCTCTCATCTTTTTAAGTGGGAGAACTTGCACAATTGGAGGCTGACTAAATATGTTTTGCCCCACTGTATATAATTTGTAAGTCGATAATATTTAGTTTATCAATTTGATACTGCTTACGTTTCCACAGTATCATAATTCTCTTGTTTCATTATTAAAAAAAAAATTGTTTTGTATTACACGTTCGAAATAAATCAAATCAAATCAAATGTGTCTTTGAAGAGGTGCTTGATTACGCAAAAACAAAAACAACTGTTCAGTGTGTTTATGCATCTGGCTGCCAAAGATAAACATGCAGTTTGACCAAGAGGCATTTTTATTACATTGCATTTAGCTGACGCTTTTATCCAAAGCGACTTACAATAAGTACATTCGACCAGAAAGACACAAACTTGAAGAAAACAGAATCATATAAGTACATCAGGTTTCATAGAGCCAAACATTTCAAGTGCTACTCAACTGGCTATAGATAAGCCAGTCCTTTATTAGTATATAAGTACTTTGTTAGTAATTGTATCGCTCGAAGTGGAGTCGAAAGAGATGAGTTTTCAGTCTGCGCCGAAAGATGTACAGGCTTTCTGCTGTCCTGATGTCAATGGGGAGCTCATTCCACCATTTTGGAGCCAGGATAACAAACCCACGTGTTTTTGCTGATGGGAACTTGGGTCCCCCTCGCAGCGAGGGTGCAGCGAGTCGTTGGCATCGGCTGATGCAGAGCGTAGTGCACGCGCTGGGGTGTACAGTTTAACCATGTCCTGGATGTAGGAAGGGCCAGATCCATTCACAGCATGGTAAGCAAGTACCAGTGTCTTGAAGTGGATTCTAGCAGTTACCGGAAGACAGTGAAGGGAGCGGAGGAGCGGAGTGGTGTGGCATTTCAGTGCAGAATCACATTTTATTTATTTAGAAGACGGGCACAATTTCCTTAACATGGACATGGAATAACCTCTGGAGTCCAGCATGTCTTTGAGTTCCTCTGACCCTTCCTCTGAAAGTGGAGAGGACACTGAGGATTCTTCACTGGGGTGAGGCAGGGTCTGTTGTTCCCTCAGCCACCAGAAAACAGCTCCAGCTAAAGTACCCCGGGAAGCCCTCTTCGAAGTAAAAACCCTCCAAGATTCGTCGCCGTCCACTTCCCCGGTAGCCTGTGCCAGTTATCATAAGCTAACAGATGATTGTATTGCCTAAAGACTATCATAGTTAACGTTAGCTAATCACACTTCATTTCAAGACACCGGATTTTTTTTTAATGTTAAACAAATAAAACTTTAAAAGCACTTCACATTACTCACACTCTGATTGTCGTTCATATTCATGTTTCCTACTTGCTAGGTGGCAGTGTCACGAAAAGTTAGGGTCCTAGGAGTGCGGTCCCAATCTGGCGGACGGCCCGGGGGCAAGGCAGAATCCAAGGAAGAGTCAGGGGGCCGGGCCCGAGGGCGAAGACCACGGCTCTCAGGGGGCCGGGCTGGACCCGGTGTCGGCAGAACAGGAACCGGAGCCGGTGGGACAGGCTTCGGCAGGAACCCCCACGGAAGAGGACCAGGAGTTGGCAGGACCCCCGGCGAGACAGGTGACGGCAGGACCTCCAACAGAACAAGACATGGGATTGGCAGGAACCCCGGCAGAAGAGTCGTCAGCGGGACCCCCAACGGGACAGGACACAGGGTTGGCAGGACCCCCGGCAGGAGAGTAGTCGGCGGGACCCCCAACGGGACAGGACATAGAGTTGGCAGGACCCCCAGCGGAACCGCCAACGGCACAGGACATAGGGTTGGCAGGACCTCCAGCGGAAACTCCAACGGCACGGACATAGGATTGGCAGGACCCCCGGCAGAGGAGTAGTCGGCGGGGCCTCCAACGGCACAGGACATAGGGTTGGCAAGACCCCCAGCAGAGGAGCAGTCGGCGGGGCCTCCAACGGGACAGGACATGGAGTTGGCAGGACCCCCAGCAGAACCTCCAACGGACCAGGACATTGGGTAGGGACTTGAGACGTGACTCGAGAGGGGAACCAAGGAGGAACTAGAGAGGGGAACCGAGGAGGGACTAGAGAGGGAACTCGAGAGGGGACTCGAGGAGGGACTAGGGAAGGGACTAGAGGAGGAACTCGGGAAGGGACCAGAGGAGGGACTAGAGAGGGGACTAGAGGAGGGACTAGAGATGGAACTCGAGAGGTGACTCGAGAGGGGACTTGAGAGGGAACTCGAGAGGGGACTTGAGAGGGAACTCGAGAGGGGACTCGAGAGGGAACTGGAGGGGTGCCTTGAGAGGGAACTGGAGGGGTGACTCGAGAGGTGACTCGAAAGGAGGCTTGAGAGTGGACTCGAGAGGTGACTGGAGAGTGGACTCGAGAGGTGACTTGAGAGTGGACTCGAGAGGTGACTTGAGAGTGGACTCGAGGGGGGACTTGAGAAGGAACTTGAGAGGAGACTTGAGATGGTCGGTTCGCCAACAGAACACGGGGGGCTGGAGTCGGCCGGAATGCCGACAGGGCACGGGGAGCTGGCGTCGGCCGGTACGCCGACAGGACACGGGGAGCTGGCGTCGGCTGGAGACGAGGGGCTGGAGTCGAAACCATGGCTGCTGGGGCCAGGACTGAGGCTGGAACCATGGCTGCTGGGGCCAGAACTGGGGCCGGAACCATGGCTGTTGGGGCCAGAACTGGGGCTGGAACCATGGCTGCTGGGGCCAGAACAGGGGCCGGAACCATGGCTGCTGGGGCCTGTACTGGAGCCGGAACCATGGCTGCTGGGGCCTGTACTGGAGCCGGAACCATGGCTGCTGGGGCCTGTACTGGAGCCCAAAGCATGGCTTCTGTGGCTAGGGCTGTTTGCCTGGACCTGCGACTCCTTCTCTTCTGAGCCTTTTGGAGGCTCTGTGGACCTCCAAAAGCCAGACGAGTTCCAGAGAACAACTCTTGGACAGGAGCAGGAACTGGGGCAGAAGCAAGGGTTGACTCCAGACGGAACACACCGATGCGTGTGGTGTCATAATGGGAATTGGGAGGCAGGGAGCCAGCATGGCTGGGGCTAGCAGGCAGGGGATAACACACCGAGAGGAAATCCAAAATCCAGCCAGGTAAGAATTTCACTAAATCTGGCTTCTCTATAGCCATCTGGCGCGCCTCTGCCAGAGCTGCCTCTCGCTGCTGAACCCCGGACGCTCCCCTCCATCGATCAGAGCAGTTAGCCAAAAAAAAGGAAAAATCCAATAATTCCTGCTCAAAAGGTTCTGCTGGGCCCATATTTGGTTAGTTCCTTCTGTCAGGGATGAGCGAAGCAGGCAGGACCCAAATGCAGATTTCTCAGAAAAAACACCTTTATTTCAAGGCTAAAATTAAACAAACTTGGACAAAACAGAACTCTCACCCCGTGAACAACGTCCAACTACAACAAGGAACTAACCAAGACTAACAGAAAACACAGAACCTAAATGCACACATGACTAATCAAACAAACAAGAGACAGGTGAGGAGGGAGGAGAAAACACAGGGGCACCAGGTGAACACAATCGGGTAATCAGGGAGGGAAAACAGACAGAAACCAACAGGCAAAACAGGAGGTGAACACTTTTCAAAATAAAACAGGAAACCAAAGACAGAAAAAGACAAGACAAAACACAACACAGACAGATCGTGACAGGTTGTTTACATTGTTATGTTGGAACACTCTTCATCACACTCTTCTCACTGCCCTCAGTGGTACGTGATAGATGAGTCATCAGGGAATTTCTGGAGCAGTTTAGTGCTTTATTGCCTCTTTACTGTTGGGCCGAATTTTCCAAACCAAGCTGGGAACTCAGACTGGGACATTTTGGTGGCAACACCATTTGTCAGATGTTAGTTAATAACTACTTCACCACTGAGAAGTGCAGGGACACAATGACATTGGAGGAAGGACGATGGATTTGTCATGATCTGTTCAACCATTTAGCATACAAATATAAATGTCTAAATGCTATTTATTGGACGTTGACCAATGTTTGAACCTGCGAAAATAATGCAGCAAAAACTAAAAGGAATGACGTCTGTCGTTGAGATTGGGGCATTATATTGACATGATAGCAGAAATAACAGAAAGAGAGAAAAACATAAAAAATAACAGATATTCAGACTTTTAAGATTGTTGATATTGGAACTCCTGTCTGTATGCTTAGCTAAGGTTACTTTCTGCCGGCATAAGGTTAATATTTTACATTACATGTTTTTAGACGCTTTTATCCAAAGCGACTTACATACTCAATACTGTGGACAATCCCCACAGGAGCAATTTGGGGTGAAGTGTCTCAGGGACACAACGACATGCTGACTGGAGTGGGGTTTGAACCTGTGCTCCCCTGGGGCCTCATGTATAATGCCGTGCGTAGGATTCACGTGGGAAGGTTGCTTACGTAGTAGAAATCCGAAAAATAGGTACATACATTTTCCGACATTTTTCGATTTACCGAACATTGCGTATCGGCGAGGAAAGTGCGTAAGGCACATCCTACGCCGGTTTCCCTTTATAAATCCCAATCGACTCGAAATGCGGTGCAGCTTTTGCGGGCTTCACGTAACGCCCATATTTGCCTATACAGTAAATAGTCAAAGAAACGCCCATTCATTCATTCATTTTGACTGACTGCATGGAGAAGATCGCAGGAAATGACGACAGAACAGCTAAAAAAGACATCTCACACCGTGTCAGATTTTGGTTATTTTGGGGAGGTTGAAATAAATCATATTGTTTGGTGGATGCAGTTTGAACCAGAGTAGCAGCATGCAGGTCGGATCGTCACCAAAATAAATAAATAAATGGTCCGAAAAAGGTTAATGACAAAAATAAATACACATAGCCTTCCTCAGGCAGTGTGTTTGTACCTGGTTTGTACCGGGGACAGGAGACACCCCCTTGATGAGAAACTGTAAGAAATGATCGGGGAATCCCTCCGGAGTGGAGTCATGACGACTGGATCTGAATTATTTGTTTGTATTTGGTGGTTTGTGTTCCAGCTTTCGATCAGCAACTATATATCCATAATCCACCAGTTAAAGGAAATACAACTAATGTGTTGTGTTATATAAGCTGTACAATTTACCATATATGGTGTTCTTAGTTTCCATACCTCCTGTGTTTTACGACCGACTTATCAAGTAGGCGGCGAACGGCATAAAACATGATTAAACATGATAGTATATAAAACCATGCTCGTATAACTACAGTATAGAAATGTAACACGGCGTCAGTTTAGACGTAATTCTGTCCGCATCATTCATGAGAAAACATTTCATAACATTAACACAGCATATTCGAGGTGGTTTTAAATAACATATCCGTATTTCTTTCTTTCTCCAAGTTATGTTTTTGTGTGCACTGAGGAGTTGCAAACAGGCATTTGTTTAATCATTTTAAGATTGGCTTTAATCAATGTTTGAAAATGAATTCTTCATATATGATAAATGAGAGGTAACATTTTATTTATGGTATTATTTCCACATATTTCTCTCCATTCTTCCTTCTGCCAACAGTGTCGCAGTTTCTCGTCTCTCCCGTATTTGTGCTTAGTGCGTACGCATGGGTTAGAGTTTGCGTGGAGGACCGCACATTTTCCCGTCAAGTTAGTATTTTATAAATCGCAAACATTGCGTAGAAACTGGCGTACGCCAAATCCAGTTTTGGACAGTCTGCCGTGGTTCCATCCCATTTCAAGTGCTGTTCGACGCTCGGCACACTCTCCAATCACAGAGCTTGAGGACTATCACGGGGTTTGTCAAGCGAAGCGGAGAGAATACTTACTTCCGGGTGTAATATTCTGTAAAGCAAATGAGCTGCTCCGACCCTCGGTCCTGACGGACTCCAACTTGTGTTTATTAATCAAACAAATAAATAAACACAAGGATAATTACGTGTTATTGTTGAGTAAATGGAGAATTGCACAAGGGAAAATAACATATCCATACCACCATTTTAGATGCGGATTTTGTTAAACTAATAAGTTTGCGCTGTGGACCAACACTATACATTGACGGGGAAGGGGGTAGCAATAAAGATAACACCATTAAACAGTTACACAACATAACAGAAATAATATCGATAGCAGCGTCCCTAGCAACCACCTTGGTAACAATGAAAATGTTGTATCGACACAATTTCCTGAAGTAATCTTCGTAATAACTAGCAAACTAAAGATCATGTACATCCACTGCACACATAATCTGAAATAACAACTCATATTTCTCGCATCAAATGACATCAAAAGGCATTTTAATGGCCAAACTAACTTTAAAATAGGCATTTTACACCGAGAATAAAACGAAGTTCGGCCATGTTTTTTTTTTCTGCAGGGAGAAATGTGAAGATCACGTGACATAGACGCCAGCCATTGGAATGAATGGTGAAAAAAAACGTAGGGATCTTACAATTTCAGAGGCGTTTTTGTAGAAATACTACGTCCTACGTTGTGGACCAACGTAGTTATTACACGTTTTTTTATGAGACTGGATTGGCCTCTCTTCAGAATGCGTCACCCCACAGAAACTGGCTGGAAAGCGGACCCTAAGCGCATGCCTGCACCATCGCACTGTATGTCACCAATGTAATGTTTGTAGATCCCTTTATTACATTTATCCTCGCCATCCATAGTCTCTAAATAACTTATTTCACGTATATATGATATTTAGGCCCGCTGGTCTCATCATACAACGGCAATGAAAAAAGCACCAGGAGAGGCAGCCATAACCTCTGCCGCACTGAAGGGGGCGCAAGTGAGCCCACAGGTTCTTGTTGCTACTGTTATTCTACGCAGACGCAAACAACAAGCTAGACTTTTGAAACTAGAGGAAGATAAGGAGGACTTTTACAAAAATGTAATGGAGATTGTTGTCCAGAAGGATAGCATGGACTTCATCTTCAAGTCAAGGTAAGACCACAATTGTAATGAGCATGGGATCTTACTAAGAAAGAACAATCAAATATTTAGATTTTGGGTATCCTTTTGTTGAACGGTCTGTTTAAAATGAATCGAAGCATTAGACTAAAAAAGCTTTTGAAAATAACCGAACATTTCGATTAAGGTCAAAATATAATATTTGTAAATCTGACTGAAAGAGTCAGTGCCTCACCACCAGCCATGAACCTCACCGCACGTCACTGGAGCACACGCACCTCGTAACCTTGGCTGCTGTGCTCTCAGTGTTCTGTCTCCCTGTTCCTGCCTGTTGGTGTCAGCTGATAGAGGTGTTATGATTTTTTTATCTTGTTATGCAGCATGTTGATGATTCTCTCGGAACTAGCTAAATACGGTCTGGGGTAGAGTTCTTCAGAATTGACGTGGCAACTCTACCGTGCAGTCAGATCGTGGCTGCTGTGACTTGTGATGTGAATTCTCCGGCCGAAGCTCCAAATAAACCATCAGTGTTTGACATCAAAGCTCCTGCTCTTCCCGTGTCTCTTTCCTGAGTCGGTGACTCCCACTGCATTGCTACACAGAAGTTTCCCTTACAAAAACCACCCTTGAATGATGGGATGGTAGACTAAAAGCTTTAGGAATCCAAACTACAACATATAATAAGTACCCTGTATCAAGATTGATGCAAAACAAGTGACATTTGACCTTTTTAGAGAGATTTAGCACACAAAAAACACTTCTGGGGTCATTTGGGTGGATTTTCCATATCTCTGGCCCCCCTTGCTCGATTTTGCTGATTGACATCTCTTTCTAACTGTCAGAGCCAATGGAATCGAGGGGAACTACCACATACTCCTTATTTGGTAATGTGTGTGTGTGAGACTCACGCATAGCCAAAACCGGAAGCTACGATAACTCTGGTGGCTACCATTAGCAGCTAACTTTTACTCTCCGATTTTTACATAAAAATGGAATTATGGATTATAAATAATTTTTTCAAATCCACAGAAACATTATCAACCTATGGATTAATTGATTCAGCCGCGTTTTTTCTCGTTTTAATGCCATTGAACAAGTCTTTTGATCAGATTGACAGCTACGGTGAGAAGATCTCCCGTAAAAGCTCCGTAAAGGTACGTGTTGTGATGTCTGTGTTTGCTTCCCCTGTCTCGAGTTCGGATCACTCAGTGATTATACTAATACTTAAATAATCTGTGGAACCTCAGCTTTAATCGGATATCTTGTATGTGCAGCTACGATAAGTAATAAGGGTATCTTTTATCTTGAGTTCTGTGCCAAAGTGCGTTCGCTCAGAGGTCATTTAGATGCTTCTTATGAGACTTGTGTTTTGTTTTGGTAAAAATGGTTTGTATCGTCAGTTAGCTGAGATTCTTCCCGTTAATCTGGTATAACACATCAATAGGTTCTTAAATATTAAGATGCCTGAGACACAGTGAAAAAAAAAGCCCTCTCCGAGGGGGGCTTTGGGGCTTCACAGTTATGTGCATTTTCCCCAAAATGTTGAATTGTAACTTCAAGAAAAAGTGGGACATACCAGAAATGTAGCAATACAATTGTATAATGAAGTATTAGTAGTAATATAGTAATCTTATCTTACAAAGCTGGGGGACTTTGAATAGACAGGTTAAAAATAAGAATGGTAAAAAAAAGAAAGGACAAGATATCCTGACTGTTTTGCTGTATATCTGACTTTACAATGTTCAGTATTTTTACATTATCAAATCCTTACATGAATTTTGAATTGAAAAGTGTCAATACAATCTTAATATTTGTATTTAACTGTAACTGAAGAAGTTGGGTACTTAGCTAATGTCGTTAGCAACAGGAAAATAACAACAACAGGAAAATTATAGAAATCTTACCGGTTTGCTAACAACATAAGCATTGCTATCTAAGATAGCTAAACTGACAAGGCAAGTCATTTGTGCTTGGTGTTATGTTACCTACTCCTTAATAAGTAACAGTTATATTGTAATATTAAGGTTGTATTGTTTACACCCCTAAACAAATGCACTATCATTTTAATACAGTAGCAATATTCAAATTCTTCCAGACAACCAATCATTTTGATTTACTTGTTTTTTCGTTGATGTATCTTGATCTTGTTTTGTTGTGTTGTAGTTGTTGTGCCGTTCTGTTTATATCCCTGCAAAGACTCAATAAATACAAAACAGTTTGTAAGGGGATCAAGTCAAAGTTTCTAAGGAATTTAAGGTAATGTCTAAAATAATTAAACTATCCTCTCACTGAGACGATTATATACAGATCTGGAAAAAATTCAATTAAGAGACCACTGCAGCATTATCTGTTTCTCTGGTTTGAATATTTATATGTATTGGGTTGAGTACAATTAAAAATGAATTATTTGTATTCCATAAAAACTACTGACAACATTTCTCTGTGTTGGAATTAAACAGACACTGGAATGGAATGGCTGCCATAAACTGTGGAACGACCTGCCCTTGCAAATCAGACAGGCTCCCACACTGTCTGTTTGTAAATCCCGTCTTAAAACCCACCTCTTTTCCTTAGCATTCGAAACCAAGTAGATTGTTGCTTTTATTTGCTTTATTGTTTTTACTATATGGATGTTTTTGTTTTTATTTTGTAATTGTTACGTTTATTCTGGTTTGTTTTGTGTTCGTACGTTTTATGTGATTTTATACTTATTTTCATATTTTGTGAGCTGAGCTGTGTGATTTTACATTTGATGTATCTCTCTGTACAGCACTTTGGTCTGGAGGTTTTAAAGTGCTTTATAAATAAAGTTGGATTGGATTGGATAAATGTAGAGATTTAATAACAATTTGGAGTGGTCTCTGGAGCTGTAAATGCAGAAAATACATAATATCTCTAATCTACAGGGAAATATAGGGCGCTTCACACAGTCGTGCCAAAAGAGATGTTAGGGCAAATGTGTCTGGCTGTAAAAACTTCAAAATATACCAAAAATTACGATATGAAGAGGCCAATTTTAAAATCGATCCCTAGAACATTTGTCAAGATCATAAAACATTCATATCAGAATTGATGTAGTCTGGCACAGAATAAAAACATAAGGCTGAGTTCACAAGAGGGAGGGTGTTATTGGTAAAGTCGCTCTGCAGAATTCTGGTAAATGTCAAAAAAAATTAAGAATGAACTTACTGTATTCTACACCCAGCTTATTCCCATAACTGATAGCAGTTATTGCTCCCAAACATGTCTATTTTGGGCAACAGAATGACCGTGAAAGGAGTTGTTTTATAATTTAATGGAACTATTATATAAGAGGGATTTCTGATGGAATTTAAGGGTCAGAAGGTCATCCCATGGCTTGTAAGACTGTATCCAAAATAACGCTGGCATATCTTGTTTCAAACCAAAAGTGTCAACTGGTAGCTGACACTCGAGAAAATATGAGGCATAGTAAAAGAAATGTATTAGATTTATTGCTGGGAGTCAGACGATCGTAAACATTTTACCAAAAGACTTAAAAACAAACTCTAAATGTAACAAACTAATATTATTTATCTAATATTGAATTATTATAATTACTCAAGTGATTCCTGGCCAAACTAACCTACAAGCAGTAATCATGCTTGTATAGGTTTTAGCTACAATGCTTGAAACAGATGGCCCCACCTGACAGGTGCCAAAGATAGGCCTCCACTTTCAACACTTATAAACCATTTTAAAACAAAACTGATCTTTATTTAAATTGTTTTTCCTATATTTAACTGGGGCGACAATATAACAGCATGATTAATTTTGGTCTTTTATTATTTGATTTTATCTCATTTTGTAACTCATTGTATTCTACTTTAACTGATACCTTGCTTTTATTGTGTTTTGAAATGTTATTCTTATGGATTTATGAATCTTATGTAATGCCATGGATTTTTACCTTATAATTACACCTCAGCAGCAAGACTTGAAACCAAGAAAAGTGCTCGCACACTCCAGCTGTGAGATTTCTCACAAATAAAATGTTTACTGTTGATTTTCTAAAGTTTTTAAATACTTTTCTGAACTGTTGCTACATGAACCGTGTAGACCAGGGGTGCCCAAACTTTTTTCACCGAGGGCCACATACAGAAAACTATACAACGGGCTGGGCCCCTCACTAGAGGTGAGGTTTATTGCCTCAAAAGTTAAGGTATAAGTTAGCAAAATTAATCAAATGTAGGTCAATTATGCTTGTGAGTGTTGGCAGCTCAACCCTAAAACAGAAGCCTCAGATTGATTATAATAAGGAGAAATAGTAAAGGTGTATTTCAAGCTTCTTATGTAAATAAGTAATTGTGCTTTTTCCAACTTTAATTGACAGAAGTTATTATGAAAAGTGGTCTTATTAACACATGAATACTACTGTATAATATATTTTTAGATTTATATTTAAGTAATTATATTCATTTGTTTTCTGAATTTCAATCAGCTTTTCCGACTTCATATTATTTTATAGGATCAGGTATATTCTTGAGGCTGTTCTAATTCACGCCAACATTTAAAAAATGTATATTATTTGAAATAATGAATTTTTGAAAATGCCCATTGAAGACGTCTGTTCAATTGTTTTATATTCATATAGTAAATGTCAGTTAAATTGTAATCTGCATGAGAAATAAAGGGGACAAAATGGTTATATAAATCATCCACGCACTGTATTAAACAACATTTGTTATTGTTTCTTGGTTTAATCTGTTTTGTCAAGCTTATTTTTTGAATCTGTGATTTTATTTTACTTTGCTTTTTATATCTTTAATATTTTCCTAATGCTTGCTTTTTCTCATTATTATACTTTTTTTTTTATTATTACATATATCAATTATTTGTTTTCTGATTTTGAATTTCCTATTATCTTCTAGGCACACCTACAGTGTAACGGCCCGTCCACACAGCGGCGTGCGTTGTCGCTTGCCGGCTGGGGGGGAGGCTGAAACTCGACCAACAACCAATCACATGAATCTCCCGCCCCGGACACACAAGCACGCGGTTTGATTGGCTAGAGCTTGTACTGGCATATGATTCGATTGGCTGACGCTTCCGCCGAAGCTTCAAAAGTTGAACATTGCTAAACTTTCGTTGCGAGCAACACGAGCAAATCTACGCTTCGCTCCCACAATGCAGTTCGGCGAAACGTGACGTCACCCCATTCAAAGTGAATGGGCAGAAGCGTTGAAGCTTCAACACACGCCGCTGTGTGGATGGGCCATAAGCGCGCCACAGTTTCGCTGCTGCGAGGCTCCACTAGCACCCCCCCAGCGCGTCATAGTTTTGCCGCTGAGACAGTGTGTGTGTGCGAGGAGCTCCACGGATTGGTCCATTTGGGTATGGTTTTGTCACTGTACCCAGGAAGAAAAAAATGGAAAAAGAAAAATCTCCAACGAGGTATTTTCTGTGTTAGAGTTTTACTCGCTACAGGGTGTACTTTGAGGGTTTGTGACCCTGCATGATACGAAGAGTGAAGCAGGTACCAAACGCAGATAGCACTTGATAACACCTTTATTTCAAGGACTTAATTATACTTGGACAGACAAAACACTCTACGGTGAACTAGGTCACAAACAAAAGAAGCACCAACACTGAACACAGGAGGAGACAAGACTAAATACAGGGAGGGGTAATCACAAGACGAGAAACAGCCGGGCAGGGGAGGAGAAACACAAGGGCCACAGGTGAACACAATCAGATAACTAGACACACCAGGGAAACTAATGACAAGAGGAAAAACACAGGAAAAAGGACCAGACAATAAACCAGGAGGAAAACATGACAGAGAGAACAGCAAAAACAACCAAACCTAGACATAGAAATGTGACATGACATGATAAACGTGACACTGCAGACCGTTTACATGCAGAGAAAGCTACATAACACACAAGGGGACGGGTAATAACCAGAAAAGCACGACATGGGACCTTTAACACTTTAAACTTGACAGTTTTTTAAACCCGCACCACCTAGTGGTTAAAGCACGTTATTGCATTTTTTTGTTGAACATGTTATATTTGATTAAAAAGATATCAAGAGTACAGACAAAATAGGGGGAAAGTAGAAGGTCAATGATAGAAATATAGAATATAAAAAATCAAGAAGATACTGTAAGTGATCTCTAAAATAAAACAGTTTAGTGCCGGATGTACAAAGATATTAATAGGAGGATGTGCAAAACAGACAAACTAATTAACCTTTATTTAACCCTCCTATTGTCTTCGTTTCCCCCCCCCCCTTACTTTGGTGTTCGCGGTCAAATTTGACCGGTCCTGTTTTAACTGCTATTACATTAACACAAAAACCATTAATCATCACCAAATTTCATTGCACACCCTTTCAAACTAAATATTGTATCAGACTGGTATACATGAAAAACTGCAGTAAATATACAAAGAATAGACACTGAACAGGTATTGCCTGTGCCAGGTGTAATCCATGTGGGGGGATGGGCACATAAGAGCGGGAAATGTGTCAAATTGTTCTGTGTGTGTGTGTGTGTGTGTGTGTGTGTGTGTGTGTGTGTGTGTGTGTGTGTGTGTGTGTGTGTGTGTGTGTGTGTGTGTGTGTGTGTGTGTTTGTTTGTTTGTGAGTGCCAGGTGTTACAAAGTTTACTAAATCATCCAAAATTCTATGAAAGTGGTGATCAGCAATTGTATATGTTCAAATGTCTACTGTGAAGGATATCATAAAGCCTTAATGCAATCGAATGTAAAACAAAAAAGTTATGATTGATGAAAGTAGTAAATCGGTCAGATTTGATCCGAAGACAACAGGAGGGTTAAACATTAAAGAATACTTCAGGTTAAGGTCTTCTTTTAAATAAGACAAAAGCTTTGGGGGTATCTACAGATAAATATTAAGCCTGACAAAGTACTTAACGTCTAATATATTGCTTTCCTGTAATGTTTAACTATGTTGAATCACTTATTTTAACTGATATTATACATATTAATTATACTCTTATAAGATGTATGTGGATAGTATAAGAAATGTGCAGAATATGAGAGTTTAATGGTGGAGGTACACACATATTGATAGATGTCTTGTAATGCACTGTTAAGGAACCTGCGACCCAAGTTTTTCATTCATTGCATAATTATACCATAGTTGTGTATAATATGATATGTCAATAAACCTTAGACAATCTTGAAAGGGATGTGCAAAATAGCCATTATATACAGTTTTTAATTAACTATTAGTAGAGAATAACGAGTAATTAATATACTTTATAGAGATCTGCAGATAAATGTTTAGTCTTCTCAAGCACCAACTATCTAATATCTCTCCTGATTGTTGGCACTTGACAATCACCTTCACTGAATTTTACCCAGGTGTAACTAAAGACTGCTTTAAGGGTTGTTTATATTTCACATCATTAATCAGAATCTACAAAGTAACTAAAATAAATGTAGTGGAGTAAAAATAATGTCCCGTCGCCGCCTTCTTGCCCGTCCTTGTGCCCGGCCCCCTGAGTTCCCCAGCCGCGGTCTTCGCCCTCGAGCCCGGCCCCCTGAGTGCCGCGGTCTTCGCCCTCGAGCCCGGCCCCCTGACTTTCCCGGCCGCTGCCCTCGCCCTAGGGCCCGGCCCCCTGACTCTTCCAGCCGCTGCCTTCGCCCTCATGCTCGGCCCCCTGAATTCGCCGCTGTGGCCTTCGCCCCTTTATGAACTCTGCCTTGCCCCCGGGCCGTCCGCCTGAGACCCCCACCACGAACTCTGCCTTGCCCCCGGGCCCTCCGCCCGAGACCCCCACAATGAACTCTGCCTTGCCCCCAGGCCGTCCGCCCGAGACCCCTTCCTGGTCCTTTGCCGTGCCCCTGGGCTGTCAGCCCAAACCCGTCCTCCACCCACCAATGGAAAAAACCCACAGCAACATAGAAAAGACGGTCATAACATGACCCGGCGCCCTAGCAATTTTAACCCATTTATTAATTATATGTTTTAAATTTGAAAACACCAATGTGTTTCCTATCCCCTAAACCTCCAGGGGTGTAGGCCTACACAGTTTAATACTGGCAACTTCTAATTGTGGGGAAAACGAAAACGTCTTTTAAAACTACAATTCCCAGTAGAGAGTAGAGACGTGCCATAGAACATGTTGCGAAACTAGGGCTGTCAAATTAACGCGTTAATAACGCGTTAACGCAAAAAAAAATTAACGCCACTAATTATTTTAACGCGATTAACGCATGTGTATTTTTTTTCCTCGGCCGCCCCGTAGTTTCAGAGCGCATCGAGTTTAAAATACCATCTACAAGCTGATGCTGACAGCCCCGCTCCTGCCGCCCGCTTGTGGCAGACCACACTTCCACGCTCACCGGCAGGCACCGACTGGCTGTTGGGAGGACCGGGAGGGTGTGTGTATGTGTGGTCCGAGCGAGCGAGAGAGAGACCTTACGTGCATTGTTGTTGTTAGCATCTGGTGCTAGCTAGCTGCGCTAACGAATATGGAGCTGTTTAAATGAAAACAGAGGAGCGACATTTCGCCACAACTGCGCCGAGCACTTGACTTTATGCAGGAAGCCAGACAGTGGGACATTGTACGAAAAGTCAGCACACTCAGCACGGATAGTGCATCATGATTGCAGCGTCCAGGCAGCTCCCGTTCGAGCATATGCCTTGAGTTGCACATAGCTCCAACGATCACACACACACACACACACACACACACACACACACACACACACACACACACACACACACACACACACACACACACACACACACACACACACACACACACACACACACACACACACACACACACACACACACACACACACACACACACCATTTGTATTGTATTATTGTATGAGAGAGGTTCCAGGTTGAATTGAGGCGAATATTTGTAATGTTCAGAGGTTGTTGTGTTTAATATTCATGAGAATATTTGTCATTGTTCAAATGATAATAAACATTAGCATAAAGCATATTTGTCCACTCATATGTTGATAACAGTATTAAAAACTTGAAAAATATTCCTCTAAGGTACATTTAGAACAGATCAAAAATGTGCGATTAATCGCGATTAACTATGGACAATCATGCGATTAATCGCGATTAAATATTTTAATCGACTGACAGCCCTATGCGAAACACAATAGTCAGCATCAGGGCTCTGGCCAGCATGTGTAGTACTGGGGAGTGGGGGGGAGTGGACTCATTCAAATCATATTTTGGATAGTCTGCAGTGGCTTCATTCCATTTCAATGAGCTGTTTGACGCTTGGCGTAACCTTGGCGCAACATCCAATCACAGAGCTTGAAGACTAATCACGGGGTTTGTCAAGCAAAGGGACTGTAGTCCCAAACGATAGTTGAGGATTATGGGTAGTGTAGTGTCTTCAGCCATCCTAAACTCCGAAAAAACTATTTGTTTCTCCGAATCGAAGGCGAAAAACACAAAGGCATTGTACGTAATTTAATGTTTTAATGTTATCAATGTTGTGTAATTAACTAGGATAAACTGATGTTTTTAGTTGATGAGCAGCAGATATCACTGTAAAATCATTTGACAGTGAGGGGAATACTTCCGGTTTTACTATGAAAACTTTGAGACCGGAAATACTGTTTTCACCCCAAGCTGTTGCCTGGCAACGAAATTCTGTTGATAGTTATGGCTGATAAGGCTTATTAATTATTGGCTTATTACTGTTTTTATATTTTAAATCCCAAACCAATGGAAAAACCCCGCAGCAACATAGAAAAGACGGTCATAACATGACCCAGCGCCACTACAAAATAATATCATACATAATATTATTAATGACTTTATTTTGAAATTAAGTTCCTGACGGACGGCAAAAAAGCCAGAGATTATAGAATTAAA
Source organism: Gymnodraco acuticeps (assembly GCF_902827175.1). Classification (NCBI taxonomy): domain Eukaryota; kingdom Metazoa; phylum Chordata; class Actinopteri; order Perciformes; family Bathydraconidae; genus Gymnodraco; species Gymnodraco acuticeps. Next base: position 472,688 of record NW_022989840.1, on the reverse strand, counting down.
CAAATAAATAAAAACAAGGATAATTGTGTGTTATTGAGTAAATAACAGTGTCCATCCATCCATCCATCTTCTCCCGCTTAGCCGTGGTCGGGTCGTGGGGGTAGCAGTTCCAGCAGAGAGCCCCAAACTTTCCTTTCCCTGGCCACATCAACCAGCTCTGTCTGGGGCATCCCAAGGCGCTCCCAGGCCAGCGAAGAGATATAATCCCTCCACCTGGTCCTAGGTCTACCCCTTGGTCTCTTCCCAGCTGGACGTGCCTGGAACACCTCCCTAGGGAGGCGCCCAGGTGGCATCCTAGCTAGGTGCCCGAACCTCCTCAACTGGCTCCTTTCGACGCGAAGGAGGAGCGGTTCAACTCCGAGTCCCTCCCGGATGACCGAACTTCTCATTTTATCCCTAAGGGAGCCACCAGCCACCCTGCGGAGAAAACCCATCTCGGCCGCTTGTATCCGCGATCTCGTTCTTTCGGTCATGACCCATCCTTCATGACCATAGGTGAGGGTAGGAACGAAAATGGCCCGGTAGACAGAGAGCTTTGCCTTCTGGCTCAGCTCCATTTTCGTCACAACGGTGCGGTAAAGCGACTGCAGTACCGCTCCCGCTGCTCCGATTCTCCGGCCCATCTCACGCTCCATTGTTCCCTCACTCGAGAACAAGACCCTGAGATACTTGAACTACTTCACTTGGGGTAAGGACTCATTCCCTACTTGGAGTGGACAGTCCATCGGTTTCCTGCTGAGAACTATGGCCTCAGATTTGGAGGTGCTGATCCTCATCCCAGCCGCTTCACACTCGGTTTGCGAACCGATCCAGTGAGTGCTGAAGGTCGCAGACCGATGAAGCCATTAGAACCACATCATCTGCAAAAAGCAGTGGTGCAATCCTTAGTCCACCGAACTGCAGACCCTCTCCCCCACGACTACGCCTCGAAATCCGATCCATGTATATTATAAACAGTATTGGTGACAAAGTGCAGCCCTGGCGGAGGCCAACCCTCACCGGAAATGGGTCCGACTTACTGCCGAGGACCCGGACACAGCTCTCGCTTTGGGAGTACAGAGATTGGATGGCCCTGAGTAGAGACCCCCTCACCCCATACTCCCGCAGCACCTCCCACAGTAACTCCCTGGGAACTCGGTCATATGCCTTCTCCAAGTCTACAAAACACATGTAGACCGGATAAGCGTACTACCAGGCCCCCTCCAGGATCCTTGCGAGAGTAAAAAGCTGATCCGTCGTTCCACGACCAGGACAGAATCCACATTGTTCCTCCTCAATCTGAGGTTCGACAATCGGTCTGACCCTCCTTTCGAGTACCTTATAGAGTAAACTTTCCCGGGGAGGCTGAGTAGTGTGATGCCTCTAATTGGCACACACCCTCTGATCCCCCTTTTTGAAAAGGGGAACCACCACCCCGGTCTGCCACTCCTTCGGTACAAATACAAAAATAACAGTGTGTTTTTTCGAAAAGAATAACACATTAGAAGGAAAAAAAGATTTAAGAAATACAGATTTCAGTATTCTGAGGCTCTGAGCCCCATTTCTTTTCCTCACGGACGGCAAAAAAAGTCCGACATTATACCATTTAAAATAAAAACAATAATCGTGGCTTGATATTGTGTAAGAAAATGTTTTTATGAACCCCACAGCTTCCGGTTTTCCAAGACCCGACCGGACAAAAAGACGTGCTGCAGGCACGAAACATACTACCAATAGAAATACATTGCTTTTAAAATCGTTCTGTGTGACACGAAAAAAAGGGGAAAATCGTGTTGGTGAACACGAATCAATAGATTAAATGTTGTGACTATAACACGGAATGCCGTGAGACTGGGTAGTCAAATTTGCAATATAGATAGACTTGCATTGCCTTTCCTTGAAGTTAGAAAAGATAACTGAGAGCTAAAGTGTTGTGAAAAAGGGGAAATAATTAAGTAATTTTTATGAATGGTAATATTGTGTTGGCAGATGTTAGTCCTGGAGGATTTCTTGTTTATCAGTTAACTGTTGGCCTTTTTACTGTCCATCATTATAATTTATATTTCAGCTGAACATGTAACTGGCTTGTTCCGTTCCAACAATATCCAACAACAGTCAAATAAACCTCTTTCAGTTTCCCCCTGTGATAAATGAAGTATTTCAGATTTAGAAACAGTACAGTTATATAACATACTCTCTCTTCAAATATAACCCCATATCAAAGACATTGTTCACAGAATGCACAGCTGCAAATGATTCAATAAAGAAAAAGGTCCAAAAACAGAATGTATGTTTTGCCTGTTACATTGGACTGACCTATTATAATGAGAGTGAAATTAAATAAAGTGAAGATGAAAAGAAACTTGTGACAGTGGCATGCTTACGGGTTAATTCTCCTGCTGGTATTATAATCGCAATTCAATAAATCCTTGCAGGACACAACGAATCAGTTAAGTTTTCCATGAGCTCTAGCATGCTTTGGCTTACCAGAACTAGATACTGCTTATTCACTGGATGTTTAGTTTAGTGAGGAGAAACTCTAACCAACTTCCCTTTTATTAAAAAAGGCGAGCACCCTGGTGGCTCCGTTGGCCATGGCATATTTGGTATGTATCTTTGATATCCTGATTTTGAATGCTCTCTTGGTTCTTTGTTACATTTGCTTGACACAGGGGTTTGAGACGTTCCCAGCATGCACAGGGCAGAGAGCACGTAAACATCTTGGTCAGATAATCCATCCATCACATGTTAGCTCATTTTGATGCGCTGTTCTCCATATTGTCTTCCCGAGATTGTAATAGCCAGTGTTAACTCTTAAATAGACAAACCTTATCAAACTAATAATACAAACATTCAATTTAGCAAAACATTTAAGAAAGGCATTACTAAAACTCTTATGATATAAATAAAACAAGCTCTTACATCAGAAGTGACCTCCTATTAGTATAGACAGTAAAAAAAGGCATTATGAAAATAAAAAGAAAGTAGCATTGGGAAATATCTTTTAAAAGAGTCTTTGAAAATATGCATTTCTAAGTCAAATAAATAACTCAATGAACCCTTAATTCCAAACATGTGAATTCCAAAATAGTTTTAATGGAGTTTTGTTTATTGTTTAACAATTGATTACAAATGACATGTTCATTTTTCCATTTATTAATATGATCATTTATTCCCTAATGACCTAATATTGAAAACTTGAGGAACCCCATACTATTATAATTCTTTATTTAAGCGTATGGTCCTCATATGTGATTCTTTAACTCTTATTTTCTTAACTAAATTAATATCCATCATTACTTAAATCTATATCATGTTATCTAAGAAAACATACTTGTCCAATTAGCTGCAAACATAGTGACTAGCAGTGAAAAAGGATTTAGATTCCATTTCCGTTGTAAATGTCATGTATTCAGCCAGAGCACAGAAACCGTTTTCTATGAGGGCCCAAACCTCTAACTTCGAACAAAACATTCCTGGCAAGAGTTTTTGATTCTAAACTCAAATCTACCAGACATGTTGTGTAAGGTGAATGTCAGGGACAATCTACATACTGCTAACTCTGAACACTGACCAAGAAATATATTAGATGTTTAAATACATAAAGAAGTACGTTTATTTTCCTGGACTGAAAAAACTGACACAGTCTCATTACTTATACAGTGGGGCAAAAAAGTATTTAGTCAGCCACCAATTGTGCAAGTTCTCCCACTTAAAAAGATGAGAGAGGCCTGTAATTTTTATCCTAGGTATACCTCAACTATGAGAGACAGAATGAGAAAAGAAAAATACAGAAAGTCACATTGTCTGATTTTTAAAGAATTTATTTGCAAATTATGGTGGAAAATAAGTATTTGGTCAATAACAAAATTTAATCTCAATACTTTGTTATATACCCTTTGTTGTCAATGACAGAGGTCAAACGTTTTCTGTAAGTCTTCACAAGGTTTTCACACACTGTTGCTGGTATTTTGGCCCATTCCTCCATGCAGATCTCCTCTAGAGCAGTGATGTTTTGGGGCTGTCGCTGGGCAACACAGACTTTCAACTCCCTCCAAAGATTTTCTATGGGGTTGAGATCTGGAGACTGGCTAGGCCACTCCAGGACCTTTAAATGCTTCTTACGAAGCCACTCCTTTGTTGCCCGGGCGGTGTGTTTGGGATCATTGTCATGCTGAAAGACCCAGCCACGTTTCATCTTCAATGCCCTTGCTGATGGAAGAAGGTTGTCACTCAAAATCTCACGATACATGGCCCCATTCATTCTTTCCTTTACACGGATCAGTCGTCCTGGTCCCTTTGCAGAAAAACAGCCCCAAAGCATGATGTTTCCACCCCCATGTTTCACAGTAGGTATGGTGTTCTTTGGATGCAACTCAGCATTCTTTCTCCTCCAAACACGTCTAGTTGAGATTTTACCAAAAAGTTCTATTTTGGTTTCATCTGACCATATGACATTCTCCCAATCCTCTTCTGGATCATCTAAATGCTCTCTAGCAAACTTCAGACGGGCCTGGACATGTACTGGCTTAAGCAGGGGGACACGTCTGGCACTGCAGGATTTGAGTCCCTGGCGGCGTAGTGTGTTACTGATGGTAGTCTTTGTTACTTTGGTCCCAGCTCTCTGCAGGTCATTGACTAGGTCCCCCCGTGTGGTTCTGGGATTTTTGCTCACCGTTCTTGTGATCATTTTGACCCCACGGGGTGAGATCTTGCGTGGAGCCCCAGATCGAGGGAGATTATCAGTGGTCTTGTATGTCTTCCATTTTCTAATAATTGCTCCCACAGTTGATTTCTTCACACCAAGCTGCTTACCTATTGCAGATTCAGTCTTCCCAGCCTGGTGCAGGTCTACAATTGTGTTTCTGGTGTCCTTTGACAGCTCTTTGGTCTTGGCCATAGTGGAGTTTGGAGTGTGACTGTTTGAGGTTGTGGACAGGTGTCTTTTATACTGATAACAAGTTCAAACAGGTGCCATTAATACAGTTAACGAGTGGAGGACAGAGGAGGCTCTTAAAGAAGAAGTTACTGGTCTGTGAGAGCCAGAAATCTTGTTTGGTTGTAGGTGACCAAAGGAATTTACCAATTAATTCATTAAAAATCCTACAATGTGATTTCTTGGATTCTTTCCCCCCATTCTGTCTCTCAAAGTTGAAGTGTACCTAGGATGAAAATTACAGGCCTCTCTCATCTTTTTAAGTGGGAGAACTTGCACAATTGGTGGCTGACTAACTACTTTTTTGCCCCACTGTATGTGTTGGTTATCCTAAATGTAGGTTAAGTCCTCATACCACAGACAATCTGAAAACACACTGAGGTGAAATACCAAATGGTGTTTAAATATAGCTTTTATATGCCACTCACAATTCTTCAAACTTTGTGGCTGAGTATACCACAATTTACACATTGTTCACCCAAATACCTTAATTAAAAAGCTAAGACAACAAACATGGCATCTTAAAGCAATACAATCCCATCGTGTATCAGAGTTTCAGATCCTTCAAAAATGACCTAAGCATGTCTTTTCATTTGCATAAGGGTAGTTTTAACTTAAGAATTTCATAGATTTAAATAAGTATTCATGCATGCAGAAACAGAGCAGTTTAAGTCCCACCTTGGGGGTCCATTTGTGGTCTTTGACACTGTCTAACTGCCAAACATCATGTGTGACTAGAACACTTTAATGCATGTGGTATAGGGGCAAGTGTGTTGTATTTAGAAGGATGTGTAATCATAAATGGATTATAAAACTATATTTCATATTTGTTTAATCACATGCAACTAAGTATCCTTACTTTACTTACTTTTTTAGGCGGAGCTGTCAGACACGCTTGTAAGACTGAGGTAGCACCGCCTGAATTTCATTGACCCTGAAGTAGTTTTTTGGTAAGGATCGTCTCAGAGTAAAGGTCCTGAAAGATCTCACTGCATTACCACACATTTGCACTTGGAGGCTTGTTTCCACAGTCTTGTAAAGGCAAGGGTAAAAAAGGGGTGTGAGTTTCATGATCAGTTTAAAGTCTATATTTGCAATGTGCTCCGGCATTACAAGTAACGATTGTTACACTCTGTACTTATTCTTCATACCTCATAACACAACTGTGGATCAGTGTGTTATCCAAGCCATTGAGGAAGCTCAAATCCTGCCTTCATTCTGGAAGTAAAACCAACTCTCCTGTTGTCGATTAGCGAACAGAGCCTTACTTAAGAATTTGTTTAAGGTGGTATGCTTTCAAAAATGTTAAACAAGCCCCAATTTTGACAAATATTCCACGTCTTTATTATCTCTTCATTGTTGATGTTCTAATAGTATGGTTTATGTTTACTTCTCAAAGTTGTATCAACACATACTCCTGCTTTAAGTTTATCTATATGTATTTGATTTATAATACAATTATAATCTACAGTATGTTTTTGTTATTCAGGCCTTACATGTGTACTTTTTTAAGGGGTGTTTTCCCCTTTAAGGTTATGGATGGATGATACTGTGTATCCAGACTTTGAACATCTAATAACATACGCTTCCATCAATTAAGTCTTCTGTTGATTGCAATCTATGACCATAATGATTTGATTGTGTGAGACTGTAATGTTGGTCCATTTTGAGATGCTCATGTATCTGATATAAATACACATTGTAATTGTAGAAGAATAACAGTAGCGCAATAGTGCAGAGAGCAAAGGCTGCTCAAATGAATGGAATAAACATTATAGTAGACATCATACACACACGTATATAAAGCAACCTATTATATTGCTGTTGTCAAGTAGAAATCTGTTTTCTACAATATAGTTGCAAGCTTGAATTTGCCATAAAATGTGGAAAAAGTTCACAGGAACTATTGATGCACATACTTTCTCAACTTTAAAGCCACAGTCAAGCATCAATGCTTTGAACAAACAATATGTAAGTAGAGGTGGCAGTGGAATGCAGTGTGATAGATGAGCACCTATAATCCCAGTCATAAACCCTAAACACCCAGATCAGTCCAAACGGGTGGGATGCATATAAGGAGAATATCAGTTACTGTCAAATGTCTGAACAGGGCTTCGCAGCTGGACCACTCAAGTTCCCTTTGGCCATCTTATGGAACCAAGATATTGGTATGAGTTAACTAGTGTCATTCACCCTCAGGATACATTTCTTCAGATGTTTTTTCATGACGTTGGGAGAACTGATGTATCCGGCCTAACAATAATTTAAAGTTACATTGTGTTTTTTCTTTTCTCCATTTGCATTAAAGGAAACTTATAATGCAATGTTTTAGGTTCATACTTGTATCTATTTGTTTTTTCAGGAACGTTGACATGCTTTAATGTTCAAAAAACTAATTATTTTTCTTATACTGTTTTCTTGAATCATAACCCTCTGTCTTTAACACTCAGTTTTAGCGCCTGTCTCTTTAAGACCCCAGTCTGCTCTGCTCTCATTGGTCAGTTTTCCATCAGACCCCTCAGTGTACCTGCACTGTCACTGCAGCCTGGGAATGACTGTAACAGCACTATTTAATCACTCTTTACCTATACAAATTGTAGTTGTGAAATCACAACCCGAAGGAAGTCTGGGCGGATTATCTAAAGGTACATTTTTAAACACAGGTTTCTGCATTTCTCCATGGTTTAAGCCTTTTACAACAGTATTTTATAGATTTTAGACCTGCTTTATTATTTGAGAAATCCCACTTTTTACAAAATGGGAACATTAAAATAATCAATGTTTTTGACAAGAATCTGCAAAATTCACAAGACTTAATTCTTAAAATGTGATGAAACAAAATGGTTTGCTTGCTGGTTACTAAACTCAGACTAGACTAAACTCACTGGCTCAAATCTGGCCTTGACACCCTCTCCATACCAACTTCCACCCGTTTGCAAATTCCCATTCCCAGTCCGCAATATTAGGTGCAAAACCAACTAGTGGCCCTACCTGACCATGTGCAATACTGTGTGTCTGTCATGATAAACTGTGATCAAGTAGTTCCATGCAAACATTGAATAGTAAACTGCGCACAAATGAATAGACATTTATACAGAATTTGAACATTGTATTAACATTTTTACTTACTCGTATATATATATATATATACCCATGTGGAGTGTAGAAAAGGATAGACGTGTCCATTTCATTGTATATTTACAGGGACTATTGCAAAAAACATAAACATCAGATTTAAATATAAAAATGTGTTTGCAGAAGATTAATGCTGCTATAGATCTTTGAGGGTTTTATTATTATTTTTTGTCCAAGAGATTCCAAAAAATCTGAGGTGGGAGAAGTAATCAGATCTTGTACTCATTATGCAGATTGGCCCATTTCAGAAAAAATATATTATTTGTTTTGATTATGGTTATTTATGCATTTAAGTGTTATTAAAGCTGGTAAAGGTGCAGCTAGTTTGAATGACTTTGTATACTGCAGGGTAGATTGTGAATTTACTCCAGGTGGAACTAAAGTCTGATTTAATTGTTGATTATATTTCACATCATTAATCCAAATCTGTAAAGTAACTAAAGGTACAACATAAATGTAGTGGAGTAAAAGTACACTAGAACTTGAGTAAATCTTCTTATTTACTTCCCACCTCTGTGAGAAATGCATATTATTTAACCCTCTACATGAAAGAAGAGGCCTCGCAGCTGAGTGAGAGCCTCAGAGAGAGGGGGGTCTCTGTCTGGGTCTGACCTAGGGTCTGACACATGATGACCAGCGTGTCTGGTTAACCAACAGGGTTAACTGGTGGAATGTCAAAATATACATAAATACATTTAATCAGTTACTTAACATTTAATCAGTTACTTAACTCTCCTGTTGTGTTCGGGTCAAATCTGACCAATTTAGTATACTTTCATCAATCATAACTTGTTTTACATTCAATTGCATTAAGGCTTTATGATATCCTTCACAGTAGACATTTGAACATATAGAACTGCTGATCTGCGCTTTCATTGAATTTTGGATGATTTAGTCAACTTTGTAACACCCATGGTGTTCCCTGTCAAAAATGACCGCCATAAAGAAAAGGAATTAGTAACCATCCAGATCAGATAAAACACACTCATACACTAGATGTGTTTTCCCCACTTATGTGCCCATCCCCCCATGTGAATCACACCTGGCACACACAAATACACACAGAACAATTTGATACATTTCCCGCTCTTATGTGCCCATCCCCCCACATGGATCACACTGGCACACGCAATACATGTTCAGTGTCTATTCTTTGTATATTTACTGCAGTTTTTCATGTATACCAGTCTGATACAATATTTACAGTTTGAATGGGTGTTAAATGAAATGTGGTGATGATGAATGGTTTTTGTGTTAATGTAATAGCAGTTAAAACAGGACCGGTCAAATCTGACCGTGAACACCAAAGTTGGGGGGGGGGGGGGGGGGGGACGACGACGACGACGACGAACGATAGAATACAACAGGAGGGTTAAGTACAGCTTTCAGATAGTTGTAATTTGAGTGTTTCCATTTTAAGCTTCCTTATACTTTATCTCAGAGGCAAATATGTTTACTTCACTAGTTATGTTAAAACTAAGGTACTAGTCACTATCCAGATTTATAATGATTACTGCCTATAATCAACTAGATTTTATGTTTTAATTTTATAACAGAATATCTACTTATATCATAATTAATTCAATAAAATCATATACGATATTCAGAAATAGGAAATTCTGTATTAAGTACTTCTTGGATGTACCTATGCTTTTAGACCAAGTGCTGCTTTACCGTTAGTAAAAAAAAAAATGAAGGCTTCTTTAGCAACACTGCCTATCATTATTGGTGTATGATATTCCTGTTTGGTGGTAGTTATGTTTTCCTTCTCAGAATTATGACCTGGGTTTACAGATAAGTTTTGCGATAAAAAAGGAGTAACTGAGTCAATGTAAATAAAAAAATGAAAAACAATCCATTCACTAAATGCCTCTCATCTCATGGTCGTACTGCTACCTATTTAAGCACCATCATACCTTCTCAAATAAAATCACTTTACAATAAATTGATAAAGTAGCATGTGAAACCAGTAATTGCACAGGATGGGCATTCTCAAAGACACAGATGTTTCTCTTCTGTGCCTGGAAGACTTTTATTTTCAAATGACCAGCACGTCCTCAGGATGAGTCACTTTAGGGTACAGTTTTGTTGTCCATAACATTTTTTAAATGCTGCCCATGTGGTTATGGAATATAAACTGTGGCAAAAAGTGGGGAAGTTTAGTCAGACCAAGTTCATCCCGCAGCGACAAAACCCATCACACATCCAAAAGCAAAGACAGATGTGAGCACTTAGTCTTGTCTGCTTATTATTCTAATTTATTAAAGATCATTATCTTCTTGTTTTGCATTGTAAATGGCTGTAAGAAGTGGTGTTTACCACCTTGCCCGGTGTTAGATGCCAAAATGATGCAACTCTGTAATCTGGTTTTTGAATTTGAAATATAAGCCAGGTAATGATAAGCTAATAAACTATATACATTTTGATTCTAGACCTACGATACACTTCCTGGCAAGAAAGTGGGCAGGAACATTATATTTATCCATTTCTTTGTATGAAAAACACCAAGCTGAATTATAGGGAAAAGCATTATTACAGCCTAAGAGGAATGTTGCTCCTCAGGTGTTTAATCTGCTATTTGTTTGTACAAGGTCTAAATCAGATAGTTAGTATCACTTTTAATAATAATTACATTCCCTGTGCGGATACCATGACGAATCACACAACTTAATACTGGACCTCTAATTTCTCCATGATTAAGACAAATGCACTGATGAATCATTTGGCTGATCGATGTTTCAGTGGCAGGAAATGAACCAAACGCATGGTTTTATAAAAGCACAAAAAAACAACAACTTTATTTACAAAAAACAGACCACTGCCCCCATCCCACAAACCCCTAAATTCAGTGACTACTGAGGAATGCTATGTCTGAGCCTGTGGCTGAGGTTGGGAATTTACAGGACTGAGAAGAACAACACCCAGTGCAAACCTTCAGTGTTCTTCCACCCACTTATTTAGTCTGAGTCCGGTCGACGTCTAATGCCAAAGTATGGCAACACTTCTCCAAACGTGGGTCAGACGCTGGCTTCTGTTTGGTTCCCAGTTGCAAGTAAGCAATATGCTTTAAAGAGGCCGACATGTCATCAAACAGACAGACAGGGCGAGGGGCTAAGAAAGATTTAATGATACCCTCATGGACTATGGTATATGCATAATGGCATAATTCTAATCAATACACATAAAAAAGACCTTACCATACAAAAACATGTTTCATTCAGCTTAGATTAAAGGACACAAACACACCGTCGTGCTGAATAACAGACAAAAAATGTTCTTAGATTTCAGAGTGACAATCCCTCTCTACACATTGTGTCCCTAACTAGACTTCTCTGCTTGGCATTTAAATAAAATGTATGCGCTTACAATTATTTTGGTTGCATGTACTTGAGGTGTAGATGACAGTTGCTCCTCAGTTTCTGTCCACACATCTGTGTGTGAACAACGCTTATGACTGAGTGTGATGAGAATGTTCCCACTGCTGTTTGTCTGAATCAAGGTAATTTAACAGTCTAGCAATGCAAGAGGGCTGAACTGGCCCGAGACTTCCTGCCATGTTTCCAGGTAATGACGGCAATACTGAAAGTTTGCGCACTCATAATTTGAATTGCGGGTGTTTGCGTTGCAAGGATGAGCTGTGTGTGACTTGCAATGTACGGGAATCAAAACCATGTGACGTCTTGCGGTTTGTTTCTGCGTAATAAGGTGTGTGTGTTTCCTGAACCTGGGCACACTGTGGTACTGAAGGAGATATGTGTGTGTGTGTGTGTGTGTGTGTGTGTGTGTGTGTGTGTGTGTGTGTGTGTGTGTGTGTGTGTGTGTGTGTGTGTGTGTGTGTGTGTGTGTGTGTGTGTGTGTGTGTGTGTGTGTGTCCAGCCCTGCTGCATGAGGGTGTACGATTAGAAGGCGTAGCGAGTACGAATGTCCTCCAGTTTCTTAGACACCTCGGGCGGTGTTCTGTCCAGCTCCTCCGCCACACTTTTCTGCTTGTGAGGATCCATGCTGTTAAACTGCTCACACAGATCTCCATCAATCACATTCTGGAGGAAATAAAAAAGACAGACAAAAATAAAAGACTCGGGACATAAAAGTTTATAAATCTGAAACATCTGAAGGATTGGATCTCGTAAAACATAACCAACCTTGACTGGGAAGTAATAGGATCTGAAGCTGAGGTGGTCTCTGCCGCACAGTGGGGGGAACTCAGAGCGCATGTGCATCTCTAAATGCTGGAAGAAGTCATGGTCCTGGACAAAGAAACAAAGGAGGGAGGGAAATGTGAGAAAAATAAATTAAGAGACTCAAATAAAAATCCAACGAGGCAAAAATAAGTGATAATAGTTGTAGATAGATACTATATTAATCCCAAATTGGGACATACTTTTGTCACAGCAGCATTTTGAGTCTTACAAATTTATTCACAATATGAGATTGTGTACACTAGCTTGAAATTAAAAGTTAAATATATCATGTGAGGAATTGTGAGTAGGCTGCAATATGTATATGCATCATATGCAAATTGTCCATGATTATAGAAAAGGAATAAAATAGATTTCTTGCTGTGTATTTCTAGGCGTTGATGTTATACCTCATGTGACGTGAACGGGACCAGAATGCCGATGCCTCCGGACAGCGTGGTGTAGACCATGGACTCGGATCCTCCGGGGATCAGAGTGGTTTTCTGGATGGATAACACGGTCTCTCCTACGTGGTAGTTCATAATCACCTCAGCCTGGAGAGACAAGAATGTCAGATTATGATCCTTCAGCCTGAGACATGAACAGATAGGGCAATAACAGCGACACAGACGGCCATCCTTCTCTGTCGGACCCCTTGTATATCTTAATGGGACTCGGAACAAAACTGTTTAATTCCGGCAACATTCCATGTGAAGTGAATTTAATTTCCTAAGCTAAACATCAAGAAACTATTGGCATTCACTAGTTCCTATCAACATTATGTGACAACTAGCATAAAAGAAAACAAACAAACTGGAACACAGGCTATGAGTGAAACTGTTTTAGCCAATTGTATTCTATTTATGTGACAGGGTGTGTTTAACACAATGTGGTTATTGTCTTATTTAGGGATGCTCCGATCGTTATCGGCCGATACTCACTCTCGGCCGATACTCACTCTCAGCCGATCGATCGGTGCTCTCCATAAAGGCTGATCAGGAGAGCCGATCACATGACGTCAAATACATGACACTTTTCTCTGTGCGGCAAAACAAGCTCGCCAAAATGGCTTCACCAGTCTAGCAGTATTTTAAGGTGTCCGAAAATGACAATAAAATAGCGGTATGCTCCGTGTGTGAAGCAGAAATCCTGCAGCTCCTGTGACGGACCGGTGAGCGGAGCAAAACACACACTAAGAGTTAGACCTAACCCACTTAGCTATTTTATCTACCTCTGGAACAAGCTAAACTAGTTATAAATATATGTATTCTTCACTGTCGGGTCACTCATTACTGGATCAGTGAGCTGCATGAGACGATACTGACAGGCTGTCAGGAGAGAGAGAGAGGGGGAGAGAGGAAAAGAGAGCACTTCCGCTCAATTCTCCCGTGTTATTATCCAAAGTTAAAGTGGACCTATCATGCTATATTTGAAATATATATTGTAGGGCCATACCTATATAAAACATGTCTGTGAAGTTTTTTTTTCAAAATACCAAACAGATCATGCATTTTAGCCATGCCTCATTTCGCTCTATTTGCTCTTTCCAGCCCTGTTTTTGCAAGGGCTGATTCTGTGACGTAGCTTTAATGCAAATGAGCTGCAGTTGACCACGCCCCCCTGCAGGAGAGGGGAGGAGAAGCCCCTCAATGCAGTGCGCAATGCCTCAATGAGCTCACCGTGGGCGGGAGCTCAATGTGGGCTGGAGCTCAACGTGGGCGGACCTTCACAGATGACGCGTTGCATCCTGTTTCCCGGGTAGCAGTTCTCTTCCTTCCCCCATCCTAACCCTAACCACTTCCTACCTTTTTACCTAATCTTAAATCTTCCTTCCTCCCTCCCTCCCTCCCTAACCTCAAAACCTCTCCTACTGTAAGAAATTAAAATCAATGTTGATATGACGTAATTTAAATTAAATACAGGGTTTTAATTTAAAGCAGTTTTATTCTGAAAAAACGGAAGTTCACACTAACTATTAACTTAACACTTTTATTCTGAAAATTCTTCATTTCCGGTTAGCATGTGGCTAACTTTTTGAAAACTGTGAATTGAAGGTGAAATTACATGTGATGTTGTACACTAAACACACTGGGATTAACACTCATTTATTGACGCTGAAATAACGTTTAAATAACCACAGACATCAGAATTATATATATATTAATAATTAGGGCTGTCAGTCGATTAGAATATTTAATCGCGATTAATCGCAAATTAATCGCACATTTTTGATCTGTTCTAAATGTACCTTAGAGGAATATTTTTCAAGTTTTTAATACTCTTATCAACATATGAGTGGACAAATATGCTTTATGCTAATGTTTATTATCATTTGAACAATGACAAATATTCTCATGAATATTAAACACAACAACCTCCGAACATTACAAATATTCGCCTCAATTCAACCTGGAACCTCTCTCATACAATAATACAATACAAATGGTGTGTGTGTGTTTGTGTGTGTGCTTCTGCGCGCGTGTGTGTGTGATGGAGCTATCCTATGTGCAACTCAAGGCATATGCTCGAACGGGAGCTGCCTGGACGCTGCAATCATGTTGCGCACTATCCGTGCTGAGTGTGCTGACTTTTCGTACAATGTCCCACTGTCTGGCTACCTGCATAAAGTCAAGTGCTCGGTGCAGTTGTGGCGAAATGTTGCTCCTCTGTTTTCATTTAAACAGCTCCTTATATCCGTTAGCGCAGCTAGCTAGCACCAGATGCTAACAACAACAATGCACGTAAGGTCTCTCTCTCACTCGCTCGGGCCACACATACACACACCCTCCCGGTCCTCCCGATGGCCAGTCGGTGCCAGCCGGTGAGCGTGGAAGTGTGGTCTGCCACAAGCGGGCGGCAGGAGCGGGGCTGTCAGCATCAGCTTGTAGATGGTATTTTAAACTCGCTGCGCTCTGAAACTACGGGGCGGCCGAGAAAAAAAAAATACACGTGCGTTAAATCGTGTTAAAATAATTAGTGGCGTTCATTTTTTTTTGCGTTAACTTGACAGCCCTATTAATAATATAAGATATAATATGTTACTTTTGTGACTGGGTAAGTACCATACAGTCTATGGTAAGTACACAACACGGGAGTCGGGACGTCACGTGCCTCAAAGGTTGAGCTCCCGCCCACGTTGAGGTCATTGAAGCATTGCGCACTGCATTGAGGGGCTTCTCCTCCCCTCTCCTGCAGGGGGGCGTGGTAAGCTGCAGCTCATTTGCATTAAAGCTACGTCACAGAATCAGCCCTTGCAAAAACAGGGCTGGAAAGAGCAAATAGAGCGAAATGAGGCATGGCTAAAATGCTTTGAGATCAGCTGCTGGGCTGTCAGAAGAGGGGGAGAAAAAGAGATCTCTGTCCTCCGTGTTTTATTATTATATAGAGTCGTTATTCATTTGTTTTAAAACTCAATAAATAACAAAGAAGACCTTTGACCGGCACGTTTCTAATTTTGTCCGGAAGATTTAAACTTTAACGGACATGTTGACCGGCGAAAAAAAATCTAACTGAAACTCTGCCGCACGGTCCCCTCGTCCCTTGGAAGAGGCGGAGAGGTGGGTGTTTGTCATCTGCTGGTGGACTAACCGGAGAGAATTACAGCGAGGGAGGGATTGCATTGAATAACAGCAGCAGGAGCAAACGCTTGCCTCGGGGAGGGAGGAAAAAGAGCCAGAGCGGAGAATAGACAGAAGGGCAACCATGACAACCATGCGCGGGAAGTCTTCTTCGCTGCTTTTGTGGCAGACTACAGCACCACTTACAGGCCTGGCATATGTACTACAGTGTCTCCAGTGCTTTCCAGCGGCAATGGCCGGCTGTGGCCCAACCCCCCATTCCCCTGATAGGTGGAGAGTTGCCCATATAGGCGGAGCACCCCATTTCTGACGTCAGAACAATTCAAATCTGTATCAGCTCCGTTGCAGCCCCGTTTTTAGAGATTTGGGTATGGAGGAAAAGAGGGTTGTGTTTTCTGACACTTGGTGAGTTCCCTGACACACCGGGGACACATATTCATGTTTAAAAGACGTACAAAAGTGCATTTTGCATGATAGGTCCCCTTTAATGTAAACTTAAATAATGTACTTCATTTGAATGTAATAATTATGTTGGTTGTTTGTGGAAGCACATCATTTATTGAAAAATTAATCTGAACTTTTCGATCTGTTACGATTATAAACTGAGGCAATATAAAAATGAGCCCCATTAACTGAGTTTTAAACATCACTTTAAATGGAAGATCCCCATAGCCCCCACCACCCGATCGGAGAGGCGATCGGTATTGGCTGATACTGATTCCGGCGTTGGGGCCAAAAAATGCCGATCGGAGCACCCCTAGTCTTATTGACATGAATATATCTGGCTTTTAATTTAAAAATACACACAGCTATTACAATTAGCTTGGTGGCATAGAAAGACTAGAACGATGGTTCAATGACCTCTTGACTACATTTGTCCATCCAGCCTGATGGAAAATAACTAGGGGGTTAGTTTAGACATGACAAACCAAAAAGACACGCAGTCACCCTGTGCTTAGGAGGAAATTGGTCCGGATGGTCAGATGTAATCCAATAACCATCAAAAAACCACTTTGTCCATAATTAGAGGTAATTATCAGCAAGTAAAGTAGATACAAAGGCAGCATTTGGGAGCAATACAACCTCAGTATTAGTCTGAGCCGAGTGAACAAAGTACATACAGATGCCAAGAGAACAGGAAAGCACAAACGTAAGACACAGCGGAGACAGAAGTGTACAAAAACGACGTCTGTCTGAGATCTACGACAAATCTATTAATCACTGATTTCTCATTTCCCTGTGGGTGTTCACTGTCTAACAAACTAAGAGTATAGAGCAATGCTAGCATCTCTGTCAGGTTATCCATTGCGCGGAGATGTCGTTGACATATATGCCGCTGTAGGGGACTCAGGCTCACCCAGCCTACAAAGGTTAAGCAGCAGGCCTCAGACGATGTTTTTGTCTCAAGTGTTAAGGCGACCCAGGAGACTTTAAAAAAACATAACAGAATAATATCCCCCTCCTAATGCTATGTGACATTTGGGGTAGAGACAGTCAGTCCTTTCATTGACAACAAACAGCTGCATCTCCCTGACCTTGATCTTTTGAGATACATTAATCAAATCAAAGTGGAATGCATCTAATTTAATATTGAAGGATCCATGTATGGATAATCAAGTTATTCGACCCAGATGTTACACACATACGACTTTCGGAGATGGACAAAATCCATGCTTGCACACTCACGTTGAAATGGAGACACAGCACATTTTCAAACTTGAAGAGATTTTCAATCAATGTGCGCGGAGGCAAAAATAGCCGACAAAGTCTGTGTCCCAAAGACAACTGGGACAAACTCACATCGTCTAAATCTGAGGGACTTTCCCAGTCCATCTGCTACCTAAACAGTTTCTGACCAGAATTTAAATATGGGATGAGTGATACTGTGTGTGTTTCTTCAATCAGTGAGAGTGTGTGTACACACTTTGTGTTTTTGAGAGGGTTAAACTTGTGGTTCACTCTGTTATGCAGTTTGTGTATGTGCGTGTGTGTTGAGCTTCTGTGTGTCAGCGGTTAGAGGTCAGAACAGTGTAGGAGGCAGATTCTGCCTGAAATGTATAAACTTGTGCGGCTGGGGTTTAACAGAAATTCAAAGCATGAAGCCACAGTTGAAAAATTAAGACTCACTTGTTGCCCTCTGTAAATTCCTGCCTTACACATAAATGCTGAGGAATTAGCAGGTCAAATGCTCTTTCATCACTGTATCCTCACATATGTTTAACTGCCTGCAGACCGCCTACTACTGTACACACTGACAATGGAATGTTACCTCGTTCAACCCAACGCATACAAATCCAAACCGTCCCTTTAAGGTGGACTTGTTCCATCAGGATTACGTCACGTTGAAGACTTCAACAACATCTGCTTGCATTACCATTGAAATAGAGAACAAAAAATCCTTTATATAAATGTATAAACCCTTATTAACCAGTTAAGCCCGAAGGTCTCCCCAGTGGACCCCTCCCACAGTTTGTTTTTTCTCACATGTCTCAGGGCTCTTCACATTTATGAAACTATTAATGTTTCATACCCTTTTAAAGGTAAGAAACTCCGCTAACTGACAATAAGAACAATTGTTAGCTAAAAAAAACACAAGAGTAATACCAAGCCTTTGAATTAGCATTGAGCGAAAAAATGCTAACTAATGCTAACGCTTTTTTACACACAACACACGGTAGAAATGCCCTTATTACTATCTTAACTGCACAAACAAGATATACGATTTAAAGCTGAGACTCCACAGATTCCACACATGTAATGTCATCACTGTCCGACCTCGAATTCCTGGAGCTATCAGCCAGAAAAGAGAAAGTAAACAACATCCGGTTTCAAAAATATTACAATAATTACGTCTTACCTTTTTTGATTTGTGATCAAAAGTTGTGTTCAACGGAATAAAAACGCATCTCAAGGTTAATCCAATGTCTTTGTGTCACATATAATTTTTTACTGATAATCAATCATCATATTTATGGCAATATACTCGGTATAAAGTATTGCCGTCCAGGCTTGCACTTTCAGATATGCTTCGTTTGCTTCTCTATTACGTCCGCTATGGTAATGTTTACGTAGATTTGGGAACTGCCCATCGATTCTATTGGTTCTGATGGTTAAGAAAAAGGTGTAAATCACACGAATCGACCAATGGGTTCCAGAGATATGGTCCTGCGCAAATGATAAAGAATGCCAGCCAGCGTTCCAACATTACGCAGCCCACTTCATTTATTGTTTACAGCGTAAAGAAGCAGGTATTGCAGCAGGACCCAGAGCGCACGGAGCACAGAGCGGACAGCAGATAACGGAATTGCAGTTTTATTATTGCTTATAGATTATCAGAACATTTCAAAGGGGACACAGCCCCATTGGATATTAATCTATGGATTAACTACATCATCGTTTTTATCGTTTTAATGCCATTGAAGACCAGTTTAGACCAGACAACGAGGAAGGTAAGTCATTGTTAGCCTAGCGCATTAGCGCTAGCGCCATTTGTTTTGATGTACGTTTTTGTTGATAACGTTGCGAGTTTGTATCTTTCAGTGTTGGGCTGTTCAGGTGGGCACCGTTAGATTCTGTGTCTCCTTGCGATCATAAACAATGTGTTGGATGTGCAGCTAGGATAAGTAATAAGGGAGCGAGGAGTGATTTTCGGTGCTGTAATAGGTTAGCATTTTTCGCTAGGGGCTAATTCAGAGGCTCACTGTAAGAGTAGGCCTATGTTTTATTTTATTTTATTTATTTTTTTCACAACAGTTGTATTTGGATGGAATGAATACCTATAATGATAATTCAAAGTAATAAAATGATTTTTACAGTGAAAAAGTTCAAATGGAACCGATGGTTCCCAAATTACCCAGAGGTGAGTCCGCTTAGACTTTATTTTTCTAAATCTCTCTAAAAAGGTCAAATTTCACTTGTTTTGCATCAATCTTGATACAGGGTACTTATTATATGTTATAGTTTGGATTCCTAAAGCTTTTAGTCTACTAACTGTAGAGTTATATTTGTATTTATTCATGTTAGCAAACTATGGATAAGCTTAAAATGAGAATAATTTGGGTAAAACTGTGAGCTGCATTTGGGGCCTGTTGACATGTGTTTTTGAGGACAAAGGAAGATGGGGGAAGGGGAGAGCATGTCCTGATTTGCATTCAACTTAGATCTAGCTGCAGTGTTTGAGGTTAAGAGAGGTCTCTTGGGTTTCTCTGGTGCTTATCAATAGTAGCAGTTAAGTGAATACTGTTCAAACAATACCTGTGTTTGTGTTTTATATTGATTTCTCTGTTTTATCCTTTCATAAATGTAAGGACTACAAATGGCTATAAACATTCTGGGCTGGTTGGAGTAAACAGGGTTTTATGGCTCTGTGGGGGAGGTGTAGGTATGCAGGCCTTGAGACCTTTGGTTGTAAAGTGAGCCTGTTTGGTTTCCTGCTGCGTTGCGTCTCCCAATGAGATGACCTGAAAAGATGACCAGCTGACCTAACACCAAACCCCTCCTTCTTACTCTGGTATATCTCCGGTGGATCCCTGGCGTTCGGCCTCTTCTTCACATGCTGCCCTCGGGTGAAAGTAGCTCTGTAGTATGCGGACTAGAGCAGGAGTAAGCCGGCATTACTCCTTAAGCATTGCAATATAACTGTAATATATCATGTTGTATTGTAATGATTGTATTGCATTGTCATATTGCCATTAAAGTAGATTATTGTTAACGGTTACTTTGTAGCTATGGATTCCTTCCTGTATTATAACCAGCTTCATAGGAACGCGCGGAGATTTGAAAAGCGGACCAGTTATCCCTCCAAATCTCCAACGAAATGGTGACCCGACGTCTAGAGATAACGAAGCGGAGGAAGAATTCAGACGCTTTCAAACATCTCAGACAATCAGCAGGACTCTGCAACTTTGCAAATAAGGTAAGCAGACGATGAAAGTCGCCTGTCTGTAATTGGATACGCTAAAACTTTAGGATTGTCTGTAGGCGTTTCACAGTGTTTTTATAGTTTAAATGGAATATACAATGCATATTTTACTATGTTAGGAAAGTTATATACAAAACGTAAACGTGGATCGACAGGTAGACGAAAGTCCTGCGTGACGTGAAATAGAGCAGTTTGGCGCGGATCTGCAGGTGTTTATTCCTGAGTGGCGTAGAAATGGTGCAGTTTGTGTGAATGCGAGGTTTGAATCCTGCACGGCAAAACCTGAAAACTCGATATATCAGATCGAGTCGCCGTTTAAAACTGGGGTTTAAATAACAGACCAATGCTAAAAGCTTAAAGCCAGAGGTCTGTTATATATTAAACCAAGGTAGAGCGTTTCCCTTTGTCTGGAAACTTCTGCTGCTGCCATCTAGTGGCTGAAAGGGGGTATCACACCCTTGAAACTTCTGCTGCTGCCATCTAGTGGATGAAAGGGGGTATCACACCCTTGAAACTTCTGCTGCTGCCATCTAGTGGCTGAAAGGGGGTATCACACCCTTGAAACTTATGCGAGCTTAGAGTTTAATCATTACATTGCTGGCCGGTATTGTTTGGTAAACTGGTACAAAACAATAAGGGATTGAACATTTTTACAACGACAGCACCAGGAGATGAGTAAACTCAAGAATCTGTAGAGTGTAAATACATTGTGCAAAACACATTTTACACTCGAACTGTTTGCAAATGTAGACAATATAAATAAATGTTCAGAAAGAAGACATAGGCCTACACTTGATTCAAATTTCATTACTGTGATCCGATTGGTGTGCTCTGCAGGTTTACTATTGTTCGAAGTAACAGTGGGATGTAAAATGAGAGAAGATATGGAGATGTTCTTTCATAGTGTGTGGAATATGTGATGCTGGAAACATGTAAGTATTTCAGAGTTGTGTTGGGTAAATATGTAACAATGGATGAAACAATTTTTGGAGTGAGTTTTTGTAATATCATAAGTAGACATTAATTATGTTGTTTAGATGGCATTTAACAACTAAGACAGATAGTATGATTAGAAAGAGACAGAGTGGAAAGGGTTAGATTTATTTAACATCAGTGTACTAGACTTCTTATAGGTAATGTGTACCGGGACCTGGACTCCCCCTCTGAGTTAGAAAGGCTTTGATCCCGACCCTCCAAGCAGACAACGAGACCTAACCCAACAGGAGACTCCTCCTTCTCCATCGTACAGACAGAGAACCAGAGCTGAACCAACAACAACAACAAGACTACATCAAGACTGCAGCCAGAACTATCTCCACCTGTGGCATCCAGAACCAAACCAGCATGCTGACATACAGAGAGATACTCTCATCGGTCCCTCAAACAGGACATGAAGTTCCAAACTGCGCTGCGAGATTTGGCACAATAGACATGAGAGCAGAATCCGCCCTCCATAAAAACAGCAGAGAGACTGTAAAGGAGGAGTGCAACAACAGTGGCATGATGGGGCTGCAGATGTGACTGGGCCAATGGCTGCCTACAAAAGTTACAGTGGATGGATTCAACAGCTGATGGACTGAAGAGAAGACAGAATCAGAGGAGTTGGCATGGTCGATTAGAAGTGAGGAGGCCGGGGTCACGGCTTGAGAAAACCAGGGGAGGAGGAAAGGAGAACGGGAATGAGTGAGTTACACATAAACACACTTATTCACGAAACGCACATTTAAATAACTTGAATTAACTTCATAAATACGTAAAGACAGAAAGATTTATTAATCATTTGGTAAATTAAAAATAGCAGTAAAGAGGAAACTATTAAAGTAAAATGATAATCATCCTAAAACACACTGACAGAGTATAACCATATTCTTCAATATTTTCATCATGTTAACAATTCATTCTTTAAGACATTTTTATTCACGTGTGAATAAAGTAGTGATCTCATTGGTTACAATATTGATCACCATTAAAAGGATAGTTTTAGGAACCACTCTATAGGACAAATCTTTGTTTGTATTAATGGCTAGTGCCAAGCCACATATTAAATTCCAATCTAAAGTGTTGATTTCACCATTGTGGCATAGTTATTACCAGACTTCGGTTTTAAATCCTTGATAAAGGAGGGAGTAATTGTTGCATGTTCGGACACCCAAGGTTCCACACACTGCTAAAGAGTTTAACATCGTTTTTTAAGTAGACCAGAATTATAATGAGCTATGAAATGCAGAGCGACACAGATCCTAGTAATGTTTTGACTCAAGATAATAGTTATTGTACACAAGTTTCTGAAATAGATCATTAGACATTTTAATTAGTAGTGGTACTCGAATGAAGTGAGTTTTGTACCAAGTTTCAGGAAAAGTGGGAGGCGGAAGTCCCAATGACAAGTGAGAATCATCTTGAAAATTATAGTTGAAATCGTGACATATTTTTGTAGACAAAGGATACTGGCCTATGCTGAAATGTCAAAGTCTCTGCAGAGCACGACACATGGCCAAAAAAGACGGAGACCAACTGACCTTTGACCCTGACCGACAGTGTAACTTGACAAGGCACTGTGGATGACTGACTCTGGGGTGAAGCTGACCAAACTTGACATGACAACCAGACAGTGTGAGTGTGAATGAATGCCGGCATGTGATCAGTGTAACTGCATGATTCTAAAACAATAACTAACCAAGCATGTTTTTGGACTAACATATTATTTTGGAGCTCCAAGGGAAACGAGAGGTTTCCTAAAAATTCCACAAAAAGGGGAAACCGCACATGTGATATTTTCCTCTCACATGAGTTGGCGGTTTGCAAATGTAAAACTACAATCTGAAGATTCTGTTTCTTTTAGGCCGGAAGGACGGAGAGGAACACTTCTTTTCACTGAAGTGTTCACTGTGGAAATAATGATAATAATGTTCGTTATGTTCCTAACCAATTACCTGACAGTTTTTGTTCCCCTCCCATTACAGGCTTTTGTTACACATGATTTCATGTGTAAAAAGGGGGAGTGAGTAAGTATAATGTATAAATGTCAACATGGCTGTAAAATTCACAATTTACATTTTTTAAGGATTGAGCATTGAATGTAATTAACCTGCTCCATATCTGGGGATAAGATACTGTTTGATGAATGTTGAGATGTTTCTAAATATTGATTTGAATTATAGCAGGTAACAAAGAAGCAGTGGCCAAGGGGCTACTGTGAAACCGAAGAAGTTGACCTGTGATAGTTAAACAATTTTGTAATATTTTAACAGACATTAGAGCAACTGAGGTTTGAAATGTAGAAAGAACATATTACAGTTAAAGCTAAAACATAGTAGTGTATTGAGACAGAATTTAATTTAGACAACATCATGTAACTAGCCTGGTAAAGGAGTAAAAGCCATATACTTTATTATTTAGGTCATTATAGGGATATACATTTAATCTAAATTTATAATAGAAAGACATTTGATGACAGTTTGTTGGAATTCTGTATTCATTTTTTCAGCGTGATAATATCTAAGCACTGACAGGTAGAAGCAGTATCACCAGGAAATCATTCACTTTGTTAGCATCGTGATTTTGGTTGTTTTTGAATCCATAACATTAGTGTGTTTCTTTACCAGAAACATTAGCAGTTCATATTAGATTTGGATTTTAAATAGGATTTCATTTAAAAATAAACACAGATGCTTGTCAGAAATTCAGAGCTATTGAAATATGTTATTTAGTTTACCTAAAGATGTTGAGGTTCTTATTTAGTTGGCACAATCCAAGTATTAAGATTCTGAAGCTGTACTGGCAGATAGGAGGTCTACAATTAATTTGGAAAACCTGTTCACAGACGGCTGTTGTTTCAAGACACCCCACCAACAGGCTCCAAGTGGGTCAAAACAGCTGAGCGTAGGCTTGAGGGAGTTGTATCAGATTTCTCCACACAGGTCACCGGCGCCAAAAGGGGGACCCGAGAAGCACGAGGACAAAGTGGCTCAACCCCAGGCTCTCCGACCCTGACCGAGTGACCCAGCGGACCTCTTATGCCGTCTGCCTGGGAGAAAAGGGGGACAGCTCGTACCACGGGAGCCAGTGTGCGGCGGGGAAACCACCTACTAGGACCAGGGGACGACATCAGGACGGACGTGGCCCTGGCAGACGTGGACTACTCGGAAGCAGCAGACTGGAGGAGCAGGACCCTGGAGACATCCTTACAGCAGACGACCCGGGAGGCATCATCAGCGGGCCGGAGAAGGAGGACCCTGGAGACATCTCTACAGCATCGACCCGGAAGCCGCCATCAGCGGGACGAGGAGGAGGAAGACATCTCTCTAGCAGGCAGCCCAGAAGCTGCTGTCAGCGGATTGGGTGGACAAAGACACGGCAAGCCGGGACGGCGCAGCAGAGGAGTCTACTTTGCTCTGATCAGTTCTACCCGTGAAGGGAAAGCTGCATCTCCCCCTCCCTATTAGCTGTCCTTGTGGGCTATTCCTCGGGGGGGGGGGGGGCTGATGATTCTAGCACTCAGCTACCCCCTCATGGTTCCTTCACTGCCATGGAAAGTGGTGTTCGGTCTCCATGAAGGTTTCAAGTACTCTGAATACCAGCTTCGGATGGATTTACGGACACAGTAGAAAAGAATGACCGTGGGTATATTTCAAAATGCCTTGTCTAAGTTTATCTCTGGAGAAGGAGATAAAAAGGGGGATTTGTAGAGTTATATTTGTATTTATTCATGTTAGCAAACTATGGATAAGCTTAAAATGAGAATAATTTGGGTAAAACTGTGAGCTGCATTTGGGGCCTGTTGACATGTGTTTTTGAGGACAAAGGAAGATGGGGGAAGGGGAGAGCATGTCCTGATTTGCATTCAACTTAGATCTAGCTGCAGTGTTTGAGGTTAAGAGAGGTCTCTTGGGTTTCTCTGGTGCTTATCAATAGTAGCAGTTAAGTGAATACTGTTCAAACAATACCTGTGTTTGTGTTTTATATTGATTTCTCTGTTTTATCCTTTCATAAATGTAAGGACTACAAATGGCTATAAACATTCTGGGCTGGTTGGAGTAAACAGGGTTTTATGGCTCTGTGGGGGAGGTGTAGGTATGCAGGCCTTGAGACCTTTGGTTGTAAAGTGAGCCTGTTTGGTTTCCTGCTGCGTTGCGTCTCCCAATGAGATGACCTGAAAAGATGACCAGCTGACCTAACACCAAACCCCTCCTTCTTACTCTGGTATATCTCCGGTGGATCCCTGGCGTTCGGCCTCTTCTTCACATGCTGCCCTCGGGTGAAAGTAGCTCTGTAGTATGCGGACTAGAGCAGGAGTAAGCCGGCATTACTCCTTAAGCATTGCAATATAACTGTAATATATCATGTTGTATTGTAATGATTGTATTGCATTGTCATATTGCCATTAAAGTAGATTATTGTTAACGGTTACTTTGTAGCTATGGATTCCTTCCTGTATTATAACCAGCTTCATAGGAACGCGCGGAGATTTGAAAAGCGGACCAGTTATCCCTCCAAATCTCCAACATAACCCATCATGCAAGGGTGGTTTTCACTATAAGTAAAGGTTTTTTTTAGGTGGACATTAGAATTTACATGTTTTTACTATGTTCCATCTGAATTTACTTTAAAATAAAAACATCTATATTGATTCTGACACTTCTACATCCAACTCACAGATGTAACCTTGCTTTGAGAAAAATAATTATTAATTTACCCCTTTTAGAAGTGAAGATATATCATTTGTTGTGTTAGTGGCATTTTCAAGCCTGAAACCTGAAAAACAGGCTCAGGGCTTAACTGGTTAAGGGTATGCTCCAGTTCCTAAAGTATATGATAAAGATGCTTTTCTTTTTAAACTTGACAAACAATAGAAAACACTCTGAAAGTAAACGTAACATATGTTGGTTAACATGTCAGAAGCATTGGTTTGCAGAGTTATGGATTTACCTTCTGTGATGCTCCATTAAGGAGGCCTCTGTCCCATAAAGCTTTGTTCCCAGTGGGGTCTTCATCCACATCATCGCTGGTGTTGGGCGGAAGGCGCACCTGAGAAAATGAAATGGGGAAAAAAGGATGCACTTATTTAGCTTGTCAGTCCTACTGGGCTACAGAAGTCTTTTTGTTACAATAAAACTAAAAGTTACAATGCAAATCATAAGCTGTATATTTCATAGTGTGTAAATGTCATTCCCGTTCAAAATAAGTCAGATATGCACAGACCCAGCGCTCCCCTTCCCCAAACTTACGATACTGATGTTCCCAAACTTGTCAGCGGCGGCCATGGTGTCGTAGTCGAGCAGACAGGCCGTGGTCACCCAGCGGGGATACGTGTCATCGGCGAAGATGATCAGCTGGTTCTCGTTGCGTCTGTAGCGGACCCAGAACAGGCTCTCCGAAACGTCCGTCACGATCACACGCTGGCCGATGGTGTGGATGCTGGTCACCAGGTTGGGAACGTGCTAAATTGGTGAGCAATAAAGCACACTCATTAAAGAATATTCAAAACACAAAAAATATACAAAGAAGGAAAATCTGTGTATCTGTACACATGATGACGGAGCTCGTTGTAAATTGGTAAGACAACCCTTTAAGACGTTACAATTATTGGGGAATATATTAATATAATATAATAAAATATATATATTTTTTAATTATTCCAAATGGACTTTTAAAATGTATAAAAACAGCAATTAAGCACTTCTATTTGTAGCTTGGATGAGGAATGCGCTATATAAATGCAGTGCATTTAGCCATGAATAGATATAATTATTAATACCATCAGTACTCGGTGTTTCTTTTTTAATCAAATTAAGTGATTAAGAAAAAAAAGTATGTTAACACAGGTAGCTCTGTGATAAAAATAAACGTATTGACATCAAGAGCTCAATGAAAACAGTGTGCACACGTTTGGGTTCTGGCCCTAATGCCCTACCTTGTTTTCACATTTGCGAAGCAGCTTCTTTTTCCCCAGGTCGTAGATTCTCAACAGTTTGCCCACTCCCACCAGGATTCGACCCTGGAATGGAGCAATAGCCAGAGGAACGTCCTCGACTGGTGTCTGCCAATCAAAACAAAGAATACATTAAGCAAATCAGATTATCAAGGCTCTGTGTAGTAGCTCTTTACTTTCTCATACTGCCTGTGCTGCAGCACCTCTTTTCACCCTCTGTCTGAAACCAGAGCCTAGTCTGCTCTGATTGGTTAGATGGCTTAAAATTACGATAATTAACTTTACAATTGTGTTGAGGTTTCAATAACGTTTCACCAAATGGCATAGTCACACGGAATAATTTCACTCTACTTCAGTGCCATCATTAAACTTAAAAACTGGTTTCTGAATAAATAAAGATAAGTAAACAAATAAATCAAAAAGGTAGTCTCCTTTAAGTATTGTTCAAATATATCGATAACAAGTCATCAGTTTGGCAATGTTGATTGTAGCAAGCAGACAAAAATATATGAAACAAGATACTGGGTCAAAGATGTGTTATCATATTGCACGTATGTGTGTGTTCCTGTCTGGTATGGTATAAATAATAAATTGCCGTCCCGGCATGCATATGCATACGAAAGTGAATCAGTCAAAAATAATATATGAATAAAATACAGTGTTTTTTTCCCAGAAATAAACCCATATAAATATCTGATCTGGTGTTTGGGAAATTCAACTGAAAGTGAAGAGAAGCAGCAGACACCACTGTGCAATTCAACACTCGGTACTCATTCCCCTTGTTAATCCACATCAGGTAACAAATGGCTGTGGGCCAATTCACCCGGATGGCCTCCACCCTTCTTGAGTTTCTGGGGAATTGCCTTGAGAGAAGTGAGTGGCGTCATGGCGGTAACATCTGTGTTTAATACTTTACTCAAGGCCATCCTTCCTGTTGCACTTTGACCAAGCCCTCGTCTGAGCATCTCAAACCGTGACCTTCTAACTCACATTTCAATAATAATAATAATAATAATAATAATAATAATAATAATAATAGCTATTAATACCCTCTGCTCAAAAGAAAATGGTTTTAACTAGGGATGCTCCGATCGCCAATTTTGTGGCCGATCTCCGAAATCAGTATCGGCCGATACCGATCGAGTGGGCCAATGGGGATCTTCCATTTAAAGTGATGTTTAAATCTCAGTTAATGCGGCTCATTCACTGACGCTTCCACAAACAACAACCAACATAATTATTACATTCAAATTAAGTACATTATTCAAGTTTACATTAACTTTGGATAATAACACGGGAGAATTGAGCGGAAGCACTCTCTTTTCCTCTCTCCCCCTCTCTCTCTCTCTCTCTCTCTCCTGACAGCCTGTCAGTATCGTCTCATGCAGCTCACTGATCCAGTAATGAGTGACCCGACAGTGAAGAATACATATATTTATAACTAGTTTAGCTAGTTCCAGAGGTAGATAAAATAGCTAAGTGGGTTAGGTCTAACTCTTGTGTGTGTGTGTGTTTTGCTCCGCTCACCGGTCCGTCAGAGCGGGTGGAGCTGCAGGATTTCTGCTTCACACACGTTGCATACCGCTATTTCATTGTCGGGTACCTTAAAATACTGCCAGACCGGTGAAGCCATTTTGGCGAGCTTGTTTTGCCGCTCAGAGAAAAGTGTCATGTATTTTACGTCATGTGATCGGCTCTCCTGATCAGCCTTTATAGAGAGCACCGATCGATCGGAGCATCCCTAGTTTTAACGGTGCGTGACAACCCACTTCTTCCCATGTCAGTGCTGCAGACCAAAACACTTTCAGCTCTCAGTACTTTTGTGAGGTTTAATGCCCACTCAGATGTATAAAGAGTTACTGCTGATGAACCTAGCATTCTCAGATTTATTTCTTCACAATAAACTTACTGAGCAGTAGAGTAATTAATTCAAACCAAAAAGACAAAAGCTAAAGAAGTTTTGCTGTTGGCCACTTAAATAGAATTTCATTTAAGCTCAGCCAACTCACTTTGTGCACAAACTCCAGTTTCTCCCCTCCGCTGATGAGCCGATAGGTGTAGATGAATCCGCCGCTCACTGATCTGGGGTTGAGGATCATGTCTCTGGCAACGCCCACCAGGACATACCAATCATCTCCTGTGTTGGGGAAGCGACACACTGCAACACTAGAACATATAAAACACAGGGAAAGAGGAGGTGTGAAATAAAGAATTGAACACAATGGAGAAGTAAGAACAATAAAAGATGATCATGCTTCCTGTTGATTCCACACGCTAATAAGTAAAACATGCACATTTATGTAGCTGGAAGCTGACTCCTTTTGTGTTTACGATGTTCATACCATGTAGAGTAACTATTAACTGAACTTGTCAACATAGTTAAGACTAAGTGCTTTAAAAGCTTTAAAAAAGTGCAAATATTTAAATTGAATCAAACTGATAACATTTTTTAAAAAGATGGCAAAGTCTGCAATTGAATAAAACATTATTTCTGTAGCAAACATGTTTACTGTGGTCAGTGCGGAAAGGAGAGTGATAATTAACAGCCTCTTTCCTCAAAATAAGGACAAACCAACTCTGTCTTTTGAATTATGCAATCAGTCACCAGATAAAAATGAGATGTTACATTTCAAAAGACTGTCTGGTCCTTTTTGGCAACCCATAAAATGAAGAGACTGTTTGATTAAGACAGTTAGGAAGCACTCTGATGAAGTGTTATTAGATGCTTATGGAGCCTGACTCTCAATCAATGTGAAAGGCGTAATAAACAAGAGACAGTTCAGACTGTAGGCTTCACTAACTTACCCCCACCACACCCATACACCATTTAGGATTCAAAGCTATGATACAAAGTCATGCAAAACCTTATTTTTTCAGCCTTATGTTGGAAAGACTGTGGTTGATGTGAAACGCTGCTGTCAGGCTTTTAACTTGTTCCCATGGTTGCTGCCCTTCAGTGGTGACCTACGACTTTTAGGGTTCATTATATGTTTTTAAAGCCTACATCCGTGACCTACCAACTCGGATTGCTGCTGGAGAACCTCCAGCGAAGCCCTACTAATCATTCCAAAATCTGCGTCAGTCATTAAAAGCTAACCAGGCTTTTTTCAGCTGTGGAGATCCCTGCCCTGAAGATCTCCGGCAGACACACTCGGTGACCTCTTTTAAATATTTTCGCGAAACTTTTTTTATTTGGCTTTAGGCGTTTTCACACCAAGTACTTTTCCCAGGAATAGTTCCCGGAATTTTTCCCCGGAACTATCTAGTTAATCGCGTTCACACCGGAATAAGTCCCTGAAGGAGGATTACGCCAATGAAGCCGCTGACGTCACTTCTTCTTCTGCTTTGGGTTTACTAGCAGACCACAAACAACTTCACGGCGTATATTGCCACCCGAAGTCTCATCACTCCACCGATCCCATGTTTTCTTTTGTGTTGCCAAAAGTTAGTCTCTCTCCGTTGGTGCGCTGGGCTAATGGGCTAATGCTAATAATGCGAGGAAATAAAATGGCTTTGTTTTACGGGGCATGGTTTGCAATTTGCCCAGCCAATCAGAAATTGGAACCTTTTTCTACCCAGGAAGGTCCCTGCTCTCTAGCAGGGACTAAAAAGGGGTGAAAAGGTTCCCGAAAAAAAAGATCTTTTTGGTGTGAACGCAACATCCCAGGAACTATTGGCACTATTTCTGGGGAAAGTACGGGAAAAGTACTCCGGTGTGAAAGCGCCTTTTGATTAACAGAGTGTGCGAATTGAAGCTGTTTAATTATATATTTAAGTTGATATGTTTTATTATCTTGTACGTTCAGCTTCGTTATTGTTTTAATAGTAAAGCACTTTTTGGAGAAGTGCTATATAAATGAACGGTTTTTATGATTACAGCACAGCCTTGTTGTTCCGAATGTAGCATTTTGAGGGAAATAAATAGGTTGTGATAGATGCACATTTTCAATCGTGGCAAGGACAACAGGAACCTACAAGTCTCAAGCCCCGATGATACCTACCATACTGGAAATGTAACTACGATAAGACAAGTAATGTAACAAAATGGAGCCATTCACCTGAACGCAGCTTCGTTCTGTTCCAGCTGCACCAGGTCCAGTGTTGTTCCCTGTATGGGGTTGATGAGCCGCACCAGTGAGGCCCACTGTCCTGCTCCGGCTTTAGGTGCACCAAAAATAGCTTCTGGGAGGTTCTCGTTGAGGAACGCAGCAGCCATCTCAGCGGCTAGTTCTCTCTCATCTTCTCCAGCAGCCTCCACCATCTCCTGCAGACACAACAGTGCCAAAGAACACAGACGGTCAGCTGAGTGGAAACCACTGTGTTCTGACCAAGTACAGCCAGTTATTTCCCACTGAAACCACCAGATTCCCACCATTTTGTATGAAAGAATAAGCAGCTACATGTTTGTGTCCTCTGATCCGTCAATTAATCCGCAACTATTTTTATAATCGGTAAAAGTAATTGACTATGCATAAGGACAAACATTTGCCTGTTTCAGCTTTTCAAGTGCAAGAGTTCTGCTGTTTAAAGAGCTGTGTGTGTGCGAAGCTATGAAGAGAGCAGTTGGTAGAAGTACACTGTGCGTTTAGTAAATGTGTCGGTAAACAAACTCCTTAACACCAAAGCCAAGTTCCTGTATCTCGCTTGAAAACTGATAATTTAGATTGAGGGTGTTAGCCCCGAAGCTAACAACAGCTCAGAGCTTCTTCGTTTCAGAATACATGTGGGCTCAGTTGGTTTAGAGTCAATAAAACTGTTCCAGAAATCAGATTTTTCTTTTCATTTCAAATGATTAAAACACCCAAAACTAAAATGTAACACACAGGTCAGTGCTTCTTCCCTGATTCTGTACACAAAAAAGAGAATAATGGTTCCAAGGTCAAACCTGAGTGCTGAACTCGACCTTTGATCTATCTTCTTAAACAGAAGATTCAGGTCTAGGTTTAACTTAAAAAATACCAAAAAGGTGGTCTTAAAACTCAGTCTAGGAGGTCTCAGCAGTCCAAATGGTCTAGCTTACAGTGTACATCAAAGGTCTGCTGGAGACAGTAAACAATGTATCATTATTGTATGAGCCAGGTCGAAGATTATGGAGTATGTATGTGTGTGCATCTGGCCAGAGACAATATAGGTTCCGGTTCGGAACCGGTTCCAACATTTCGATTCCAACGGCATCATTTAGACATGTGAATTTCGGTTCCGCTTTTCGATGCCTGAGGAAATGTTTCTCGCCGCTCTCCGTAGCCTACTGTATGACTGCGGCGGGGCGGGAAATGTAGCGTTGTACCTACACTTCCTACAGCGTAACCTGAGACAAGGGCCGGCCCGTCGCATTGGCGTTATAGATGTTCGCCTAGGGCGCCAGATCTGTGGAGGCGCTGCGCTGACAGCTCTGGGAGAAAAAATAAATGTTTTGACCGTTGGTGCTCATCCTAATTTTCGGCCTTGATGTAACAACATTCATAATTAAGTAAATGTAACACCCTTTTCATCCCGGTTACACTTTTCATTTGCCCTGTACGATGGGCGCTGTAAGTGATGAAAATGGGGGATGTTGGCTTATCTGGCACCCGCAGCTCACAGCCAAAGTGCGAGTGAGCATGGGAGCGAGCGAGGGAGAGTGCACCGGTAGCAGCGCAGTTGTTATTAGCATCTGGTGCTAGCTGCTCTAACGGAAGAAGAAGATGTTTCTACAATAATGTGGAGGGAGAGTCATCTCCAGTCAGACTGAGAGGCTGATAACTACAGCTCAGTGAGGTAAAGGACTCTTGAGTGTTTAGATAGTTCACTTTAGTCTAAGTTATCTCAGTGGGTCTCAAACGTTTTGATCACAATTTATGTAAACACATATTTCCAAGGTAGCCTACTCCTTTATAATTATTGGGATAAAAAGGTTTGAAATCATTCCAATGTATACTATAGGACAGTAAACCAGACATATCGTTTTAAACTGGAGATAAAAAAATATACATAAATAAAATAGTAAAATAAGATAAGAATGAACAACAAAAATAAAATACGTTACATGTATTTGTTATTGGCTATGGGTTATTGGTTATGTTCACATACTTATTTAATTACTAAAATGTAAACCGATCTTTTTCATATGGGTGTTTAGAGTTGTACCCCCTAGATCTAGTCTCTAGTAATTCTGCTTAAAGTGCACCAGATTGAAGCATTTTACTTTGAAATGTTCAAACATTTCTTCCCGGTATGCCTGAGAAGGCAGATATGCTGCTTTTTCTCAACAAGAACTGTTTTTAAATGGGGGGGGGGGGGGTTTCCTTTAAAAGTTGGACTGTTGCACTGTTGTAGCTTCAGTGGTTCTCAGGTTAGTTACATAGCAGTGAATATAAACAGACTGATTAATGTGAATATTACTCTAAACTAACCTGTGTAAAAGTTTCTCGAATAAATGTAATTTTTTTTGGTGGAAGAAGCATGTATCATTTTTTTACCCTGCCCCACAAATAATCGGAATTGAGAACCGTTAAGAACCGGAATCGAAAATTAGAATCGGAATCAGAATCGTGGAAATTCAAACGATACCCAACCCTACTCATTGCTCTTCAGTTTGGAATGTAGTTTACACTTGGGATTAGGAAGTGTTCTTTTACAGACTCACACCAAGGTAAATAATAGGGTTTGTTTTCATTTGATTAAACATTTCAGCGGTGGGTGTTTACAAACTCAGCTCGGCACAACTACTGAGATCTTTCCCGGGATGTCTCTGGAAGGACAGGGACTTGTTGTTTGTATGTATGAGTAGGCTTTCTAGGTGACAAACTGAACTGAGTGCTGTTCCTATTTCTGGGAGAGTTACTTGATATCAGCTGGTGGGCAGCAGAGTTTTGACACATTGAGCAACTGTATGTGACGACTCAACAAGTTTAGGGTAAATAACTGTAATGAAGAACTTCTGCTGAGTACAGTTTCGACTTGTTTTTTTTATTCGACTTACTTTACATCGTTGAGGACAGTAATATCATACATATACTTTTTCTCTGTAGCAGGGGTAGATATTAAGAGTACAATTCCACTGGCCCACCATTGTAACCACTGGCCCAAGAGCATTCGTCCAAAAAAAACGACTAATAGTGAAGAAAATTAACACATTTGTTGCAATAGTAATTTATGCACAAACTACAACATTTGAATCATCAGTTCTTCCTAATTTTCCTCAATTGTTCATATTTGGTTTATTAAAATAATTATATTGTGGTCATTGTTAAAAAAAAGTCTGCCATTATCATTATTATGAGTATTATTATTTGCATAATGCACTTTCTGCCTTCCTGTCATTAGGAGTTAGAAATGTAATGGCTATGCAATAGATTAGAACCGTCATTATCCTAAACTGCTGGGACATTTCCCTATAGAGAATACCTTTATATTTTCTACTGTTCACTTACTTGTCAGCATAGGTCGGCATTGATGTACAGAGCCGACAAAAGACTGTTTATATTGGCATCATATCAAAGCCAACTCCATCGATCAAGCCAGTGTAGCTGAAACTTTCTCTCCACGGGAGCCTGCTCGCGCTGCGCTCTACTCCGCACCAAACAGCGGTTTGCTTTTCACCCAACAACGACAACCGCCTCACGAAACGCTATGTTGTAGCATTAATAAACGAAACAATTTAATAAAATTGCTTGTCAAAATACCAATACCACAGGACAAATAAAACATTTTATAGCAATATTTTTAATGGCCCGAGCGAGCAAGTGGAAAGTATGTTATGCTGGCCCGGGGTGTCTAAATAGTGCTTCCGGGCCAGCGGGCCATTTATAATGTCGAGCCCTGTGTAATACAGGACACTGCCGAGTTCCTGGTATTTCGGTAATAAAAGCGTTTTGTAGCTGTTTTTTTTTATATTTACTAAGTGCTTAACATAAACAAAATGTCAAACTATAAAAAAAACAGCAGTTAATCGGGGCTGGCTCTGTTAACTTGTTAAGCCCCAAGCCTGTTTTTCAGGCCTCAGGAAAAAATGCCCAGAACAAATTACTATCTTCACTTCTAAAAGGGGTAAATTAATATTCTTTTTTCTCAAAGCAATGATAAACCTGTGAGTTGGATGTAGAAAAGTCAGAATCAATATAGATGTTTTTATTTTAAAGTAAATTCAGATTGAACATAGTAAAAACATTTTTTAAATAGTTTCCGTCCAAAAAAAATATTACTTATAGTGAAAACCACCCTTGAATGATGGGATCGGAGACTAAAAGCTTTAGGAATTCAAACTGTAACCTATAATAAGTACCCTGTATCAAGATTGATGCAAAACAGAGAAATCTGACCTTTTTAGAGAGGTTTAGAAAGAAAAAAACACTTCTGGGTCTATTTGCCATATCTCTGGAACCCATTGGTCGATTTTGATGATTGACACTTTTGAACCGTTAGAGCCAATAGAATCGAGGGGGGGTTCTTAAATCCATCTAAACATTTCCATTGAGGATTGAGAGTGATGCGCACGCAGTTTGCCCAAAACCGTTACACTATAATGAAAAATAGGTATATTGCCATAAATGTTATGACGGATTATCAGTAATCATTTCAAAGTGACACAGAGACATTGGATTAACCTTCAGCAGCGTTTATATGCGTTGTAAGGCCATTGAACACAACTTTTGATCAGAAAACAGCAAAGGTAAGACATATTTGCCGTTTTGGCCCCGTAAAGTGAAGTTGTGTGTTGTCTTTGCTGGCTTTCGCTGCCATGAGTTCTGGTCGCACAGTGATGATACTTATACCATTGGAATCTGTGGAATCTCAGCTTTCATATGATATCTCAGGGTATATGCAGGAATCCTGAAGTCAAATTTAATACCTTTTAAGACCTGTTTTTAAGACCCTTTCCATACATTTTAAGACCTCATCACCACTTTTGAGTTTTAACCGGTTACATTGGCGACACACTTTACCTCACATTGACTATATACAGTATTGATTGTCCTTCCTCCTTATCTTCCAACCATTTGGACGCAGACTTGCATTTCCACATAACGATGTTTAATAACCGGTGTAAACGGACCTTCGCGCGCTATCAAGCAGTGAGCGTGCGATGTCCTGTTCAGATTACGTTACATCCAACGGGATTCCATAAATAAAACTACACAGAATCACACGACACACCTACGCCATGATTACATTCAGGCAGACTGTAGGATACAACCTCTTTGGACAATTTATAAACGTATTGAAAACAAGCTACAAAATGTAATACCTTGGAAAATGCCGTTTAATACTTTTTAGTAGCCTTAATTTTCTCTAAATTGATTTATCAACTTTTAATACTTTTTAAGACCACGCGGACACCCTGTATCGAGTTTATGCAGATAGCATGAAGTATCAAATATCGCTACCGTGAGTTATGTGCTTAAGTGCGTTAGCACTCTTTCGCTTAGTGCTAATTTAGAGGCTTGGCGTTACCCATGTGTTTCGTTTAGCTAAATATGGTTCATATCATCAATTAGCTGAGTTTCTTCCCGTTAAGTGGGTATGACACATTAATAGGTTGTTAAATGTTAAGAAGCCCCAAGACACAGTTTTGTGAATGCCAGCGGGGGCAATCGGGCTTAACAGGTTAATCCTATGATTAACATTGCAAATCTTACCTCAGCCATTTGTTGCTTCCTCTGGGCTTTGGTTGCCTCGGTGTAGGCATTGTGGTCGGTCTCGATCAAAATGAGGTTGTTGGTCTCCGGGTGGATTACAAACTTCCTCGGAGTGTACTGCAGAGGAAAGGCCACCTGGTTGAAGACTGCTCCCAATTTCTCCAAAGCCAAGATTCTGCAAGACAGATGAAGAGAAGGGAGAGACTGTTACAGATCCTTTTTAACTTCAAGGGTACAGCCGAGCTACGAAATTAGAACCATGCTTCTCCACTAATCCGTCCCACCCAACATTTATTTCACAGGGCAACAAATTATTCTGTTAACTGTCAAACCACATCATAACACTAGGTAGAGGAGTAGTACATTACATTTCATTTAGTCGACACTTTTGTCCAAAGTGACTTCCAATAAGTACATAAACAGTGCAGTAGAGTCATTGCATTCCTGATTTTTTACTGAGCAAAGGCTAGAGCGCAGCGTTTCCGCCAGACGGGCGTCTTGCCGTCATTTGAATCCCTTATTCAGCTCGGAACACCCTGAACTCGAGCCGAGGGCGTCTAAAAAAAAAAATGACAAGGACATCCCTCTGTTGGAGGGGCAAAGGAGTCTGGTGGGATTATTTTCACCGCCAGCAAAGCGTGTTCCTGTGACGGAACAAAAAAAAACACGCCACATTTTCCAAGGACCATGCCAGGAGGGGTGTCGTAAAGAGATAGTATATATAAGGGACGGCGCAATTCAAAAGTGTGTGTGTGTGCATACGTAAAGAGATAGTATCTATAAAGGGACGGCTCAATTCAAATTTCAAGACGTGATGTCACACACCACCACCACCACCCCCCCCCCCCGCTCTCGGGGTGGACGCCCTCTCAGCCCTGGTCTGGCGGAAACACTGCTCGAGAGATTGCTCGAGAGATTGCTCTTAAGATGCGCTTTAAGATCACATATTCGTAGTTTGAGGTGCAATATATGACTCAGCAGCTTTAAGACATGAAGGAACTATTATTTTCCGCTTTGCTCTAATGCATTATTTTTGCTGGAAAGTGGACGGTACTTGACGGTAGTGAAAGTACTTTTCTTAGGAATAGTTCCTGGGATTTTGTGTTCACACCAAAAAGATCTGGAACTAGAACTTTTTTTTGCGAACCTTTTCACCCCTTTTTAGTCCCTGCTAGAGAGCAGGTACTTTCCTGGGGAGAAAAAGGTTCCAATTTCTGATTGGCTGGGCGAAGAAAACGGGCCACGCACACTTAAAGCGAGCTCCGCGCTGTAGTGGAAATGCGCCATAAGTTCCGGGAACTATTCCTGGAAAAAGTACTTGGTGTGAAAGCGCCTATTTTTAAGTGACGTTAGCGCCCTCATACTATATTTTTCTAGAAAAACCCCTGGCAGCCCATGCTGAACAACTTGGGGGCCCACATTGCAACTCTTTATTTAAGATGCAGTACAACGTGAATTTCTGAAAATATTAAATTCACTAAGCTTTTGTTAACCTTTATTTTCCTATTTTAGTGGACTGACGGCTTTGGGCCTTGTAACGCACTTTATTAGCGTGATTGCACAGTACCGTTGGGCATGGCATATTTGCACATTTGATGTAATTTATACTAATTATTGAGATAGTATTTATTAAAGGATTAAACCGTATTGATTGAAATGTCGTCTGGCTGGTCGGGTCCTCGGCTCCGCCTAACAAGATAGGGGAGTTAGCGAGAGCGCCAAAAGTGCTTAAATGCTGGGGTAGAATGACAGCGGTTAAGAATAATCCGGGTGCAAATAATATGTGGGGGTGTAGACATCATAGCGTTAAGTGGCAGTAATTGTACAAGTGCTGACTGCGTTTAGTTGGGTTTGTATGTGTGTACTTCTGTTCAGTTATACGTTTGTGTTTGAAAAGTGTTCCCCCTCCCGTTATGTCTGTTGCTGGATTGTGTGCACCTGGTGCCCTGTGTTGTCTCCTCTCCCCTCACCTGTGTCTAATTGCTGATTAGTGTGTGTGGGTATTTAGGCTCTGTTTGCCTGTCTGTTAGGGCCAGGGAGTGTGTGTGAGATCCTGGTGGCTGCAGGCTGGGCTCACGTGAATAACAGCAGCAGCAGCAGCAGGATTGAGGCTGTGTGTGTAATGTGTTCATGTTTTAATAAATGCCCACACCGGGTTGTATTTTTGGACGTTCTGCCTCTGCCTCCTTGCTTGGTCGGGCCGCTCAATTGTCAGCTTCACACCGACAAACATTTATCAAAGGATGAGAACCATAATTAAAATGTAACCCTAACAATCACACAAACATAATTTCTTAAAGACGTATAATGTATATTTTTCTGCATGTCATTTTTCTTGAACTTACCAAACATCTAAGAGACCTTTTAAATAAGTATGACAAATAGGGCTGCCTATTCAAACAGGTCTACCTGCAGTGTATATCCATACCTCAGTGTGTTGGTGGAAATGGCGACGATGCCTTCAGGGCATTGCTCAGAGGCAAAGCCAGAGGCGTACTCCAGAGTCTCGTATGACAGCGGGGTCAGATGGAAGCGCGACTGGTACGAGTAGCTCAGCCAGGACCGACTGGACATGGCCAGAACCTGTAAGCGAGAGGAGACGATTTCCAATGATTCACATGAATTGAAAACAGATTTACCAATTCTTAAGGGGTAAAAATGCACACCGATTTATGTATTTTATTATGTTGGAGCTATATCATCTTTTGTGTGTGTGTGATGATTGTATGTTAGTATCACATACAGCTTCCTGCCCCTGCATCCTGACTCTGAAGAGCTTGACGGGTCGGGACCCCAGGTAGCGTGTTCTGGTGTCTGACAGGTCGCCCGTCACTGGATCCAGAACAGTCCTCAGCAGCACGCCGTTCTGAGAGAAGGGATCAAACAGACACAAAGATTACTAGATGACATTAGAGCAGATCTCAGATTGTGGGTCATGTTTGAGCAGAGCTTCTGATTGATGTCATGGGTTGTTGTAGCTATTTTTAGAACAACCATAGAGGATAGGGTTACATATCCCTATCCTATACATTAATAAAGAATGCAAAACAGTTTTTTCTCATGAATCTATCACTAAGTAAAAGATCAGTCGGAGCTCACATTAAGTAGACCCTCCAGAAAAACACGGACAAAAACCCTTGATTATGCGATCAAACATGCGGGGTTTTATATGCTTTTATGCGGTGAAATTGCGAAATATGCGGAAAGTTGCTAAATATTTTTTCTTAAATATTGGGCTGTCTTATTTATTCTCTCTCACACACAACCTGCCACTAACGTTAAACCCTGTGAAGCTGACAATTGAGCTGCCCGACCAAGCAAGGAGGCAGAGGCAGAACATCCAAAAATACAACCCGGTGTGGGCATTTATTAAAACATGAACACATTACACACACAGCCTCAATCCTGCTGCTGCTGCTGTTCACGTGAGCCCAGCCTGCAGCCACCAGGATCTCACCCACAGTCCCTGCCTCCTCAACAGACAGGGAAACAGAGCCTAAATACACACACTCTAATCAGCACAACAAGACACAGGTGAGGGGGGAGGAGACAACACAGGGCACCAGGTGCACACAATCAGCAACAGACATAACGGGAGGGGGAACACTTTTCAAACACAAACTTATAACTGAACAGAAGTACACACATACAAACCCAACTAAACGCAGTCAGCACTTGAACAATTACTGCTACTTAACGCTATGATGTCTACACCCCCACATATTATTTGGCCTTACGGTAGTCTAGGTTGCCCTCTTGAGACTGTGAAACGCATGCGCAGTTAGTCTGTGTCGACCTGGAGCATGAGGTCCACTGTTCGTTAATGGCTCTGTATTGGTGTTATGCACGTTGATTGAATAAACCAAGTTAACAGAAGATAAACGTCGTGTTTATTTGTAGTAGACTAACATTGGTAGCAGAGGATGGTTAGCAGAAGATGGCTACTGCTAACTACAAAGTTCCACCGAAGTTCGACGAATCCCGACCATACGAGTGTTGGAAAAATGAAATCGCCATTTGGAAGCTGGTTACTGAACTTGATAAGAAGAAACAAGCCCTCGCCGTTGTCCTGGGGCTGGAAGGAAGGGCAAGGGACATCGCCATGGAAATACCCGCTTTGGATTTGAACAACAACAATGGTATGGACACACTGCTAGCAAAACTAGATGGCATGTTTCTCAAAGAAGAGAGAGACCGCGCATACAATGCTTACTCTTTTTTTGACTGTATCAAAAAGGAGAGCTCAGTGTCCATGGCGGACTATGTGATTGACTTTGAACAGCGATACAACCGAATGAAAAAGTACGACATGACTCTTCCTGACGCCGTGCTAGCTTTTAAACTTTTGGACACGGCTTGTCTAGACGAGAAAAATAGACACATGGCGCTGACTGCGTGTACAGATTTAACGTTTGCTGCAATGAAGTCCGCGCTGAAGAGGATCTTT
Organism: Gymnodraco acuticeps; assembly: GCF_902827175.1. NCBI lineage: Eukaryota > Metazoa > Chordata > Actinopteri > Perciformes > Bathydraconidae > Gymnodraco > Gymnodraco acuticeps. Next base: position 430,966 of record NW_022989840.1, on the reverse strand, counting down.
GGGGGGAGAGTGCAAGGCGGCACATCAAACGGAATACACGTTAACGATGAAGCGTTAGTCACAGAGCAACGCTCACAAGGAAGATTCAGACGTCCAACAACGCAGCAGTTTGGACAAGTTGGACAACAAAGGCAACCGTCACAGGGTACCAACCCACTGGATAGGTTTGGTAAGAGATCAAAATGTGCTATATGTCAGAGCACGTTCCATTGGGCTAAAGACTGTCCTCACAAGAGTAGCGAACAAGTAAAGCTAACTGAAGATCGAACAAAGGTAGAGGAATGTGACATTACACTGTTTACTAAAGCCTCACTGTCTGAATCAGAGGTATTCCTAACTGAGTCTTTAGGGACGGCTATCATTGACACTGCATGTACCCGCACAGTGTGTGGAGAAAAATGGTTGGACAGCTTTGTCGCTGATCTCAGTCAATGTCAAGTGAACCAGATTGTGAAAAGTGAAACTCCAAGCTCCAGACCATTCTGTTTTGGAGATGGAAATATAGTGCATTCCTCCAGAATACTGAAACTGCCTGCCAAAATAGGACAGACAAAATGTCGAGTGGAAACTGAAGTAGTCAAAGCTGATATCCCACTACTTCTGAGTAAGACTTCACTGAAAAGGGCAGGAACCATCTTGGACATGGAGAATGATAGAGCTGTGATGTTTAAACAGAATATCCCTCTTGAACTCACCAGTTCAGGACACTACTGTATAGATCTCAGAGACAAGGACACAGGAATGAATCAAATTGAAATTAAAGATGTGGTCCTTACAGTCACAGAAAACAGCCAGAATGAAGATGAGCTCCTTACAGTCACAGACAATATGACCTCAAATGAGAAACACAAAGCTCTCCTGAAACTACCCAAACAGTTTGGTCACGCTTCCGCAGAAAGACTACAGCGACTCCTCCGCAGTTCGGGAAATAAAGACAAAGATTGTGACACTATTTTACAACAAATAGTACAGGAATGTGACATATGCCAGAGATACAGCAAGACCAAGCCGAAGCCTGCTGTGGGCTTGCCTCTGGCTTCAGAGTACAATGAAACGGTGGCAGCGGACCTGCACGAGTCGGAACCAAGTTTATGGTACCTCCACATCATTGACCAATTTACACGTTTCAGCGCTGGAAGCATTGTGAAAACAAAGAACTCCTCCTGTGATGGTGAACTCTTTCCTTCATACATGGATCAGCGTCCACAGCCCACCACGGAGACTTTTCAGTGACAATGGAGGAGAATTCAACAATGCAGAGTTCCGTGACATGGCAGAGAACTTTAACATTGAGACAAAAACCACGGCAGGATACAGCCCCTGGAGCAATGGGCTACTGGAGAGACACAATCAGACCCTCACCGACATCATCCAGAAGGTCAGACGGGAAAATGGATGTGACTGGCAAACAGCCCTAGACTGGGCTCTCATGGCAAAGAACAGTATGCTCAATGTGCACGGCTACAGTCCTCATCAACTGGTGTTTGGCCAGAACCCCAACCTTCCTTCTGTACTGGTTGATAAACCACCTGCGCTAGAAGGTACCACTATGAGTGCTAGAGTAGGAGAGCACATTTCAGCCTTGCATGCCTCTAGAAAAGCATTTACTGAAGCAGAGTGCTCAGAAAGGATAAGACGAGTACTACGTAAGCAGCTCAGACCCACAGATGAGAAATATGAGATGGGTGACGAGGTGTATTACAAACGAGCTGAATGCACTGAGTGGAAAGGACCAGGGATAGTTATTGGTCAGGATGGGGCTGTTGTTTTTGTGAGGCATGGTGGTTGCCTAGTGAGAGTGCATCACTCTAGGCTTTCCAAGGTGAACACAAAGGTTAATGAAGAGCAAATGGTACAAAATGATGCTGACACAGAAGCAGGAAGTGAGCAAGGTATAAACAATGCAACTGGTAGTTTAGACAGTGAGCAAAATACAGAGAATGAACAACAATTCGGTGACAGGGAAGCCAATACAAGTGAAGCTTTGAGAAGCGTAACACAAACTGAAATGGCGCATAGGCCTAATGCCCATAATAATCCTGCTCCTTCTGCAGGTGTGAGTTTAAAAACAGGACAGACTGTAACATATATGAACAGAGGTGACAATACTCTACTTAAAGCAAGAGTCTTAGGGAGATCAGGCAAGGCTACGGGGAAATATAAAACCTGGTATAACATGCAACATCTAGAGAATGATGGTAGTGATGGGCAAAATGAATCAATTGATATCTCACAGGTTGATAATCTCAACATTGAAACAGAAGACAGAGAAGCTGATGTACTTGTAACCAAAGACATCTCATTTGATGCAGCTAAACAGGAAGAAATAAAGAACTGGCACAATAATAATGTATTTGAGGAAGTTGAAGATGCAGGGCAGAAATGCATTTCCACCAGATGGGTTTGTAGTCTTAAGGACACTCCCAAGGGTATAGTGCCTAAAGCCCGACTGGTTGCCAGAGGTTTTGAAGAGCTGAATATTCAAGAGTTACCGAAAGATTCCCCCACATGTGCCACAGATTCACTTAGACTTATGTTATCAGTGATATGTCAAAACCAGTGGGAAGTCCATTCTATGGACATCAAATCTGCATTCTTAAAGGGTATGGAGCTATCCAGGGATATTTATATCCGCCCCCCTCTAGAGGCAGGATGTCAACATGTTGTATGGAATATAAAGAAATGTGTATATGGTCTTGCAGATGCATCACTATATTGGTACAACAAAGTGAAGGAAATCATGCTGAGTACTGGTGGTAGAGTGTCACAGGTGGATCCGGCAGTCTTTTACTGGTTGGATGAGCAATGTAAGGTCACTGGGGTTCTTGCGTGTCATGTAGATGATTTTCTTTGGGCAGGCTCATCAAACTTTTCATCCAATGTGATCCCCCAACTGCAGTCTGCATTCAAGGTTGGGCGTGAGGAGCATGAAAAGTTCTCCTATGTAGGAATGGATTTGGTAACTGTTAACGGTGAAGTTCAGGTACATCAACAAAGTTATATCGAGAACCTGGAGCCTATTCCCATACAAGCAAGTTGGGCCACACAGAGAAATAAACCCCTCAACGAAACTGAGAGAGAGCAGTTAAGATCAAAAATAGGACAGATCCTATGGGTTGCTAAACAGACAAGACCTGATGTAATGTTTGATTCATGTTGTTTGGCTTCTAATATAAAAGGGGCAACAGTACAGTCTGTTCATGATGCTAATAAGATAATCCGTAAGCTAAAGTCTGAAAAGGTGACACTCAGATTTCAACATCTGGGAAACAGTGATGCTTTGAACTTGATAGTTTTCAGTGATGCTTCATTTGGAAACCTCCCAGACGGAGGTACACAGGGAGGTACTTTTATAACACTTATGGGAGAAAGAGGGACGTTTTCCCCCCTCTGTTGGCATTCAAAGAAAATCAGACGAGTGGTTCGCAGTAACCTTGCAGGAGAAACTCTTGCCATGTCAGATGGGGTAGACAATGCAATTTTTCTAGCCACACTATTTTCTGAGCTCACTACTGGAAATGCTGGACTGAATGCACCCCCTGTACTCTGTGTGACTGATAACCACTCTCTGTTCGATGCGCTCAAGTCCACAAAACAAGTCACAGAGAAGAGACTCAGGTTGGAAATCAGTAGCATTAAGGAGCTCATACAGAACAAGAGGATCAAGCACGTGCGTTGGTCAGACACAAAATCTCAGCTCGCTGACTGTCTCACAAAAAAAAGGAGCTTCGGCTCTTGTGTTCTTAAGGCCCTGACACACCAGGCCGATTTCGGCTGTTTTCGTAAGTCGGGAGACGAAGCGTGTCCTGTCGCCCAAACTCAATTTGGTGTGTCCCGCACCGTCGACCGTGACACGCCTTATTTGGACTGCCTGTCCCGATGCATGGCCGATTCAACATGTTGAATCGGCCATGCATCGGGTCTGGCAGTCGGACCAAACAATCACTCTGATTGGCTGTTCAGCTAGCGAATCAGTGCATGAGAAGCGAAACGGAAGTGAGGGACGTAAACAAACGATTTAAGAAGGCACACACAGACTGATATTCATTTTCATCTCATCATGGCGATCTGGAATGACGCAAACGAAGACCTGCTCATCACATTGATCCAGGAGAGGCCAGCTCTGTACGACATCACAGAGAAAAGGTACTCGAACCGAGTAGTGAAAACCGGACTCTGGCGAGAGATTGAAACGCAACTTGGTTTCTCGGGTAAGATTATCTTTTTCATCAATTGAGCTCTTTAGCAGATATTGTTGGCTTTTTATTGTTTGCCAGCGTACAGTGACGTTAACGTGAAATGTCATTTGTTATTTCAACCTTGTGTTTTGTTGTTATCTTGTTGCTAGCTGTGCAGTTTGGCACTGCATATAGATATGAATTGGACATGCTAACTAGCCACAATGCTTACATCGTTTATTTGTGTGCTTCAGAGAAAGAGCTGAGGAAGAAGTTGGATTCTCTGCAAACCCAGTACACCCGGTAGAGGAGACTTGCCCCTTCGGGTAGTTGTGGAGCACCAAAGGCGGGCAGACAGCAGTGGATCATAACCAGGCTGCAGTTTGCACACGCTATTTGTTGTTGTTTATATCACGCAGTCTGTTCTTCTTCTCTGTCTTCCGGTTGTTGCCTATTTTTAATGACGAATACACACTACCGCCGCCTGCTGGTAAGGAGAGTTATTGCCACTCACGCACTGAAGTCTTTGCGGTGTGTTCCCGTGCGACACATGGCCAAGACGCAGGAGAACACCGCGACGCAACAGCCGACGTCGGCGAGTCCTCTGGTGACTGCTTGGTGTGTCAGGGCCTTAAAAGCACTCAGTGAAGGACAATGGGATCTGGGTTAAAGTGTCTGTTGAAATGGAACATTGAAAACACCTTTGTTTATGTATTTGTTTCTTAAATGTTTCCCTAATTTATGTTGACTACTCAGGGAATTTAAACATTTTTGTTTTAAGTCACTGTATGATTGTTTTATGATTCATGCAATGTAAAGTTGTTTTTGTTTTGTTTATTTCTTTAAAAATATAGAATGAGATTGTTAACATGTAATCTCTTTGCGCCTATACTACTGGCCTTACGGTAGTCTAGGTTGCCCTCTTGAGACTGTGAAACGCATGCGCAGTTAGTCTGTGTCGACCTGGAGCATGAGGTCCACTGTTCGTTAATGGCTCTGTATTGGTGTTATGCACGTTGATTGAATAAACCAAGTTAACAGAAGATAAACGTCGTGTTTATTTGTAGTAGACTAACAATGTGCACCCGGATTATTCTTAACCGCTGTCATTCTACCCCGGCATAAGCACTTTCGGCGCTCTCGCTAACTCCCCTATCTTGTCAGGCGGAGCCGAGGACCCGACCAGCACCTGCCAGACGACATTTCAATCAATACGGTTTAATCCTTTAATAAATACTATCTCAATAATTAGTATAAATTATATAAAATGTGCAAATATGCCATGCCAAACGGTACTGTGCAATCACACTAATAAAGTGCAAAACTGTTTACTAAAGTGCTGAGTTACGAGGCCCGAAGCAGTCAGTTCACAGTGACGAAGTTACCTTCGTCACAAACCCCTTTACTATTCAATGAAACACATTCAATGTTTATTTATTGTAAAAGCAATTGGGCTATTTCTCACACACACACACACACACACACACACACACACACACACACACACACACACACACACACACACACACACACACACACACACACACACACACACACACACACACACACACACACACACACACACACACACACACACACACACACACACACACACACACACACACACACACACACACACACACACACACACACACACACACACACACACGGGGTGCAGAATAGTTTCCCCCCACTTTTGTGCAAGACATCGGGGTACTGCTTTGCCCGGTCTTTAGCAGAAATGTTCGAAGTGATGCGCGAGCTGATGACGTCGTGTCATCTAAATCATCATCATCATCATCACTACTTCACGTCAAGACGAGTTAACTTTTTTTTCTTCTCAACTTTGTGTGGAAAAATGCGGGGATTATGCAGCCTTTTGATAAATATGCGGCCTTTTAAAAATCTGCGCCATTTTGCTGATTATGCGGTAAATTCTGCGATCGCAGAATCGCGTTTTTCTGGAGGGTCTAATTAAGAGTGGATATGATGGGTCTTCTTATAGGGATTTTGATTGAAAAAACTGAGAAAAATGAGAAAGCATACCTGGAGCCCTATGTTGAGGTAGAGGAAGCCGATGGTTCCCTTTTCTCCGAGTTCATCCTGTTTCTCCACTCCTCCCATCTCAACAATACACAGACTCTCAGGCTGGGCTGGCAGGGCCTGCATACTCAACGGCTGGAGGCAGTCCTGAATGATGAAGATTTAGAGGGTTAAGACCATTTCAACACAAAACATTCTTGTTGCAGTGCATAAACGTGAATGTGAAGTTAAGAGGTTTTTTTTCTTTTCTAGGTGGTATGGACATTGGAAATCAAGCTTTCTGCAGTGTCTTCTATTCAGCAACTGTCTGTGCACCCTTTTCATATTCAAGCTGCACCTTTTGAAAACAATTATTTGTCATCATTCAATAATTCCGTCACCAAAAACACTGAAACACTAAGTATCACTTTCACTAAAACATTCCCCAAGTAAGCAAAATTTTTCAGGTGCTTTGAGCTGGCATTCATTATGAAGTTCATCATTCTTTAATATTTCATGGAAACTAATCCTTTGTTTTTTATTGAGAACAGATTTTGTTGTTGTTGATAACTGCATTTTTGACGTTTTAGCCTCAGTCATAGTGTGAGGTCATCTAGAGTAAATATGCTGATGTCAACTCGGTCACTGGATTGGGGAAAGCTGCCATTTTAATGGAAGAGTCCAATCCTAGAGAATCTAAAGCAATTTTTTAGAAGAGCAAAGGGCTGGTCCTTCTTAGGAGGAGAGAAAGCACCGAGCTATCCCCTGGGGCAGGCTGGGTATTATTTGAACAAGCTTGGATATTACTTGTTGTTACTGACCTGAGAAGAAAGTAAACAAACTAATTATGGCAGGTGGGGATTCATGTCAATAATCAAAGAAGTAATGTGGCTTAAAACCCAATGTTGTCATGATGGAGGATAAAAAGGATTTACTGCATACCAAAACGTAGCTAGCAAGGCACTTAAGACAGGGTTTAGGTTGTAATGCGTCTGGAGGATTATGTGCTGATTTACAAACTAGTGTTTATTTTCTTACCGAAGGGTCCAGGGAGATGATTCGCACGGTGTTGTCTACCAGTCCCACAGCCAGGAACCGCGAGCGCTGCTCACCAGGAGGGACGTTAGCCAGGCTCATACACACAACGTCTGCAGACATCTCCTTACGCTCTGTGTACTCATTCAGCTGGCCAGACTACAGAGAGGAGAAAATAAACTGTATTACACATTTTCAGTCTGGTTTCATTATGCTTTTCACATTGATTGTCGAGTGTAAGTGTCAAGAGACATTATCCAATATTGTTGTTAAAGTGTTTCATGCATGTCATTACAAGTCAATAGAATTCTACCAAATGGTGGCAAAAAGTCATTGTTGCACCATCTTCTTTCTTACCGGGTCCATCTCAAAGTAGACCAGCTCCCCTCCAGTGAGAGCGATGACGACCTGTCGCTGGTTCACAGCGCAGCGCACAATGGTTTTCTTGCCAGGAGTCTTCCACTCGTTCACACGCTTGTCTGCTCGGATGTGGCGGATACCGTCTGGGTACACCTGTATGGAGAAACAGGGAGGGAGAGAGAGGAGATGTTATTACTTTGTTTTTACTTTATTCTGTTAACCTGTTCAACCCTGAGTTTTTCAGGTCTCAGGCTCGAAAATGACATTCCCAGAACAAATGACCATATCTTCACTTCTAAAAAGGGTTAAATTAATAATCTTTTTTCTCAAAGTAATGACAAACCTGTGAGTTGGATGTAGAATAGTCAGAATCAATATAGATGTTTTTTATTTTAAAAGAAAATTCAGATTGAACACACAAAAAAAAATGTACATAGTGAAAACTACCCTTGGATGATGGTAAGGTAGACTAAAAGCTTTAGGAATCCAAAGTACAACAAATAATAAGTTCCCTGTAAAAAGACTGATGTAAAAACAAGCGAAATTTGACTTTTTGGAAAGATTTAGCAAAAAAAAATTTGGGTGGATTTTCCATATCTCTGGACCCCTTGGTCGATTTTGATAAATGAAATCTCTTTATAACCGCTAGAGCCAATGGAATCGAGGGGAAATTCTACACACACAAACACGTTACCAAATAAGGAGTGAGAGTGACCAAAACCGGAAGCTGCATACACTCTGTTGGCTACCATTAGCAGCTAACTTTTTTTCTCCGATTTTTACATAAAAATGGAATTATGGATTATAAATAAGACACATTATTAACCTATGGATCAACCGATTGAGCCGCGTTTGTTCTCGTTTTAATGCCATTGAACACTTCTTTTGATCAGATTGACAGCTACGGTGAGACAATCTCCCGTAAAAGTACGTGTTGTGATGTCTGTGTTTGCTTCCCCTGTCACGAGTTCGGATCACTCAGTGATGATACCATACCTATATAATCTGTGGAGTCTCAGCTTTAATCGAATATCTTGTATGTGCAGTTACGATAAGTAATAAGGGTATCTTTATCTTGAGTTCTGTGCCAAAGTCAGTTTGCATTTTTTCGCTCAGGGGTAATTTAGATGCTTCTTATGAGACTTGTGTTGTGTTTTGTTTTGGTAAAAAGTGTTCATATCTTCAGTTAGCTGAAATTCTTCCCGTTAATCTGGTGCAACACATTAATAGTTTCATAAATGTTAAGAAGCCCTGAGACACAGTCTCGAAAAAAAAACGTTGGAGGGCTCCAGGGCTTAACAGGTTAAGATACAGCAAGGTAAGCATCTTTAAAAAGGAATCAGGATCAAATTAGATTTTGTCATCTGTGAGGCAATCTTTAACACTTTGCATGAAGTTTAAATATGTTTTTGTGTATATTGTGCAAAGATCGTTTTTGTAATGTTGCTTCGTCTAGACAAATTCTTGATTTGAATCAAACCTGCACATATTTGCGATCTCGTAATGATTCAAGACTGCTTGAATGTGGCCAGTACTTTTTCACCGGTATGAATAATGATATTAAAAAGGGACATTGCACCCACCTGCACCAGGGCGTCTTCACCGAGCAGCGAGCAGGAGAGAGTGGGTGTTGTTCCTAGGAATCCAGAATCTGTCACTTCCTCTACAGTCTCTCCGATGGAAAGAACCAGAGTAGCGTTCACGAAAGACACGATGATGTAGGCATCAAACTCATCTAATGAAAACAGGAAAGAAAATAAAATTGCTGATTGAGTTGTACCGAGACTAAACATGTTGAATAAATGTCCTAGGATGCTAGATGCTAAGGCAAGGTGATTCATGGCTTCTTTACTCATCATTGAAGTGCTCAGGACTGCATATTCCTTTAAAAGCACAGTCAGTATGTTGATGGAAGCTAAGGTCAGACATAATGCGCAACCTTTAGGCCAGGGGTGGGGAACCTCTGGCCCCCGGGCCGTATACGGCCCGCGAGACAATTTGATATGGCCCTCGAGGTAACTCACGAAAAAGAAAAAAAATTAAGAAATCTAGACGCAAAAGAATTAAACAAGCGAGTGCCTGTTTTTCCTGGCCAAGGTCAGGGTCCTTGAACTCAACACGAGCCTAACGTGTCATCACGTGGTATATCTCTCGTCCGACAGGGGTTTAGAGCTGCCGGAGAGCACCAGGACGTCGCTCCGGGCCGGGACATCACAAATGTCAGTACCCATAAGGAGCCGTACACATGCCGCAGTTTTTTGCGTGGCTGTGTCTTTAGTTGAAAGCCCAGTGGCGATCTGCTCATCTGTCATACTTATCATACAGTCAATAACTTTGTTGTTATTAGCATCTGGTTAGCTAGCTATGCTAACGAATATAAGAAGCTTTTTCTCCAACCAGTGAGGTAAAGGCACATCTTTATATGATCATTATAGTTATCAAAAAAATAAGAGAATAAAGTAAACAGGTATAAAATACTATATGACAGTCAAAAAAAGTTGTTATTAATAAACAAGAATACAGTTTGAAAGGGAAGTGATTTGTAAAATATCCATAAAGAAAAAGAAAATCTGCTTACAGTTCTGTTTCATATGGATGTTGAGAGATGGATCCATAGATCTCTTAATGTTGCTCTCAAATTGATGCTTTTAACTTCAACATTTAAACATGCCCCCCGGACCCCCCTAGAGGAGGTTAGGTTCCCCCCCCCTAAATCATATTCACATGGATAGGAAACTAAATTGCACACATCTTGCGTCCACATCTTTCTGTTTTGGTAGTCATGCCACAACCGTGCACGTGCATGCATGTGCGAGTCATGGTAAAATATCTGGATTAAGAGGTTGCTTTTTCTTTGCACAACATGAAAGAAAGGCGAAATGAATGGGCTGTGATTTTAGTATTTTTAAGCAGAGGTCAATCATTTGTACGGCCCTCGGAGGATGTTGAAAAAATTGAAATGGCCCTTGAGAGGAAAAAGGTTCCCCACCCCTGCTTTAGGCAGTCGGGCAGGAACTGTAAGAGAATATTTTCATCTGATCTGTTTATAGAGTCTTTTATGGTTCCTTAGAGTCTGTGATACTGCAAACATCTGCTTGTAGTCAGTCAGAGACTTCTCTGTGGGTTGAGGTCACAGGTCAAACGCATCTCCTATGTCCGAGGGTTGACCTGGCAGGATCTCTTTGAGACAAGCAGATCATTGTCTTGCATCGGCTAATTGATTATACGCGGGCTTTCTGGAAGCCCGCCTCTCCTCGTGTTGGTTAGATGTTTTGTGTCTTTTGGGGCAGAGATCGCTGGTGGAGCACTGGGCATGTGTGAAACTTAGATGATCTCCCCGGCCGTATGTAATTAATGTACTGTGATCAATAAACTCTTCAGTGCTTTTGGCTAACAACGGTTCCAGACTCCTTCATTCTACCTCAACATTGCAACAACAGAAGTTTACCTTCACAGGAACAACACATGTGGGCCTGAGAATAATAATGGAGTGATGTAGCAATAGGGGCGGCTCTATTTTCCCATCGATTATCACTGCAGCTACGTGAGTTGTTAGGCACTTAAAACAGAACCAATGAAGGCATTCATCTTCTCGATTAATGATCAGTTAGCCAGGGGCTCACAACATATTCTTATATGCAGGGGTGCCAGGGCTCAACATTAAGGACTGCCCGATGGCCCGGGGCCATCTAGTATTTAGCTCGGGCAATGAAGCCTCACCTGCTGGTTGCCTGATCGGGCAATCTATTATGCCAGTATCATGCCGCTCGCGGATCCAGTAATGAGTGACCCGACAGTAAAATTAAACATATCTATAACTAGTTTAGGTAGTTTGAGAGGTCATTAAAATAGCTACGTGTGATATTCTAACCTGAAGTGTGTGTTCTGCGTGTTGACTCGTCAGCAGCAGCTGATCTCTCTCTCCCGTCAGATTAGACTTCACTCGCGTTTATGTCCATATCGATCAGATCTAGCTAGTTCTAGCTAATGATATGACTACCTGCTTATTAAAAGACACCTAAACAATAAGTGTCGCTATGCAACTGGGTGAGGCCACAAAGTATAGCGCAGCATTATGCATTTGTTTACATGCCCACCGGAACCCCGAGGCATTACCAAAAGATCAACGCACAATCAACCCACACAGGACATCTCTTTCTCCACATTACGTGTTAGACATTAGAATTTACTCTTCTTGTCTGTCACATAAGTGGCGCAACTGAAGCGGTATTGCGCTAAAGGGAAATTATTTTGACCGGACATTTTGACCGAAGAGATTTAGATTTGCCGGCTAACGGGAACTCTGACGTCGCCATTTTGTGTGCTTCGCGGATGCGCTCGGCTCCTCTCGACTGCTGCTCGGGTCTGCTCGGTCAGCTTCCGGATGAGGAGGCATTCGTTCGACCAACTTACAGTAGATAACATTACAAACATTTTTAACTGGGTTCATACTAGTGTAAATAATGTTTGTTTTGGCATTAATAACTGAATGTAATGTTTTCTACTTTTTTACATCTGGGAAGGCATTTGCCTTCATCAGATGGAAAGTGTCTTGACCAACAACTTAAGTATTTCTTATAGCTATGCAGGGCATGAAGCGAGCAAACACAAACAAGAACAAACAAACAAGTGAAATGAAGAATAAAATTGAAATTGTACAATATAATATTGTGGTGGTTCATCTTATAATTCAGTCTAGAGAACCAGACAGCATCTAAGACAGGCATCCTCAAACTACGGACTCTGGTCCGGATCCGGACCGAACCACCACTGTCTCCGGACTCTGAGCAAATTATACTTTTCATATGTATTATCTTTCTGTATTATATGTGAGACATCGCCACAACGCATTCGCAACGAGTCAAAATTCTCCGCTATGTCCACTGCAAACAGCGCTCTGCATGTCTGACTGTTCCACTGTGTTCCACCTGTGTGTGTCAACGCTTTGGTCCAATCACATTCAGCATCCAGTCAGCGTTTTTTCCCCCCAAACAATCTGCGAATCAGAGGCACAGTAGGGCGGGTCTTCGCGGAATGCGGGTGGGAAACATGTGTGTTTCTCTTTCAACCTGTCTAAGTCAGAGCGAGAATTTTAAATAAATAAATTCAGAGCGAGAGTTAACAGCTCATCTAGTTCCATCTGTACTGTAGCTAGTAGCCTAGTTTCACCTACCGGGGTGGCAACTGACACCCTAAAAATAGGCCTTGCCACTCCAGTTGGCAGCTTTGTTTTGAAAGAAAAGTTGTGGCTCATCGGACATTTATGAGAGAAAGTCTCTAATGTCCGAGTGCAAGTGAATGCAGCACAAGATGCACGTCATGTAACCCCTCCCCCGGTCCTGGCGCGAGCGTGGACATACGATTGGCGGCGATTTCATTTTGAACTGGACGGCGCAAAACGAGAAGCATTCGGACCCAAGCGCTGAAGGAATGAGGTATTTGCGGTCTACACTGACAGAGAAGAGACTGTCAGTGTGGCTGTACTCAGCATTGAATCAAAACGCACTAAAGCTGTTGATCTTAATACGTTTGTGAGGCGTTTTGCTGAACAAAATGGTAATCGCCGCATTCAGCTGTAATAGACATGCCAACTTGATGCTCTGCTCACGGATGAGCATACACAACTATTAAGATGATGACCTTACGTGTGTAAATATATTGTTTTCTTTGAGGGGGTCTGCCCCCAAAAAACTGTTTTCAGTCCTGAGAAAGTCAAATCAGACGGTGTGTAAAACTACACTGCCCAGCCAAAAAAAAGTAACCACTTTGATTGAACTAGGCCAGTAGGTAAGGGCTTTCCACTGGATAATAACTGCAGTATAAAAGAATGCATGACTGAAGTGATGGAGACCATGTTGAAGGCAAACAAAAAGAGGAAATAACAGGTCAAATCAAGCAAATCCCCCTCTCAGATTCCACAGCAACCAGAAGAACATAAATACTGGCTGGTGATTTGATTCATCAGCTTTGTGATGGAATAAAAAATGCACAGTGCATTTCCTTAGCTGTGGGTGAGTCCACTGACACCACTGACAATGCTCAGTTGCTGGTGTTTGTGAGTTGTTATGATGAGGCAAAGGGGGAGTTTGTTGAAGATGTGTTGGGCCTGACGAACCTCAGTGGACACACAAGGGGGCAAGACATTTATAAAGCAATAATGGGAATGCTGAATGAAAGAGGGTGCAGCTGCCTTTATTCCTAACTGTGCAGCTCTTACACTGCGACTCTGAGGGGTCAAGCACAGACACAATAACAATGAAAACTGCTGCATAGATTATTTTTGTTTTTGCAACCTCGTGTTAAGAATCTTGTTGTAATTGTTTAAAAGTTTGAATGACCGTGATAAACGGACCTTTGTCTTATTGAAACATTTATTTTGGACCTTTAAGATTTGTATTTGAGTACCCCTGATCTAAGACCTGCAAATATCTAAATGTTCTAGGGGGAGGCCCCCCAAACCCTTCGTGCGTCATTTCGTCCGCGCGCATTTTTCAGGGCAATCTCTATTGGGCTCAGGGCCATCTGTAAATTAGCTTAGACGGCACACAGGGCCATCTCCCAACATCCTTAATGTCATGCACTGGGTGCACATAACTTTTTTAATGAGTTACTCAGATGAGTACCAGGACAGCGTTCGGTACTCACCACACACGAAGTGTGGTGTTAATAAGTGCAATCTTCCTCAGTGTCCTCTAGTTCCTGTTCTTGCATGCTAGATGATGAAGATGCTGCAGATGCACCTCCCTGTCTCTGTTTAAGCCTCCAATTTGCTTTCTCCAAAACGTGTTGCCAAAACTGTGAAGTCATTTCCTGAGGCCAAGTTGAAGGATCAAATACTAAGAAATGATCACATGACTTGAAGTCATATCTGATTTCAGATGTGGGAAGTAACTAAGTTATTCAAGTACTGTACTTAGGTACAATTTTGAGATTCTTGTACTTTACTTGAGTATCTCAATTTGACCTGGGTGAATGATGTGAAATATAACCAAGTGTTAAATCAGACTTTAGTTCCACCTGGAGTAAAGTCACAAGCTACCCTGCAGTATACAAAGTCATTCCAACTAGCTGCACCTTTACCAGCTTTGAGAACACTTTCATGATCAATCATTATAAAACACATCATATATATTATTCTGAAATGGACCAATCTGCACAATGACTACTTTTACTGTCGCTACTTTCACTATATTTTGATGATAATACTTTTCTACTTTTACTTGAGTAACATTATCAACAGTACTTCTTCCACCTCTGTCTGATTTCAAACTCTTCCATTAACACCCTAAGTTTGCACCTGTGTCTTTGGTTTTACTCCACCTTGTTGTAAAGAAAACTGCAGCAGCTTGACCACAGTGCGCGAACTTTATGATCAGCTGATTTTGCGCAGTTCTCCAGTGTGTGCGCGGGGCACAGAATGTGCCCAGGGGAGTCTCCCTCCGCAGCCATTTGACGTAGTTTTAGTACATTTCTGTTCATACATACCGACGTTAACAACAACCACGCCTGTGCACACGGTGAACAACTGTCGTCCGGTGATCTAAGCCTCTGCTTCACAGGTCCGTCGGTTATGGCCTGCGTGGCTCGGCTCAATTTAAATCGGTACAATAAAGTCCGGAGATTTTTTGCAGGGAGCAAAACGCCAAAGTGGCTGCCTAATGTCTTTTGGTGTTTTTGACATGTCTAGTAGTTCAGAGTTGACAAGAAACACGTGTAGACGAAATATGTGTTCTGTTTTGATGACCTATCAGGTACGCAAAGGCGCGCAGTGACAAAAGTGACGTGACGCATTTCAGATTTTTCCCGCACCAGTTATGTGCACCCCTGCTTGTATGAGCATTCCTAGCTTTAAAAATGTACGTTTTGTAAGTGTTTGTCTAATTTGAGTTTGTTTGTTCAGAACATGGTGGTCTATGTTGGTAACTTTCATTTTTTGTGATGTTTATAGTTCAGAGATAATTTTTATAGATTTAAACATAAGGGGAAATTGCAGTCACATTTCTTGACAACAGCTGTATTTCCGCTTACTTTGAACTTAAGGTTGACATAGCAGAAGCTGCTAGTGTCATACCACATTGCTGGCCACAGTATTGTAAGAGCGCCCTCTGCTGGTCAGACTATATGGTGACAATTTCTTAGTTGCAAAAAGGCGGAATATAATTGTTTCAGAAGAAGAAGAAAAAGAGTAAAACGGGAAAAAAGTGTTACCTTCTACATGTTTGCGTACTGTCCACACAGCATTAGGGTTACCGGGCAGCTCAGACACAGCCATCTCTGATACCTGATAGAGACGGACAGAACGTGGAGAAAGAGGTAAAGGGGGTTTAGTGTTTATCAAATATCACATTATGAAAGTTGGTGCTAATTCTAAGGATGTTTCAAGGTCTGTCACATGCAACCAGTAAACAACCAGTGATTGATTGGTGCATTGTTTGTAATCAGCTTACAGCGGGGACAGTGCATTATGTAAAAACAAATGTTTTTGTGCTGAAATCAGAGCAATCGAAAAACTCTTCAGTTTTATTCAGAGAAGAGACATGAACATACTCATCATTTTTTCACACAGCTGCGTGTACGTGTGTCTATTATTTAATGTTACATGTTATGATGTAGTTGTGTGTTTGGTGTGTACCTCCAGTCCATGTCTAAGGACCCTCAGAGTAGACCGTGGTCCTCGTCCACAGGCAACGTACAACTGTGGTGTATCTTCATTGGCCAAATCAGCAATCTGTCAAAAACAGGAGGGGAGTAGACAATGAGCCAGGAAACAAAGACACCAATCAAAAACGTCTTCAGGTAGAGTAATACGGCTCTCTGTATGGGCGCAAGTGCACGCTAACACACTGACCTGACAGGTCATGATGGGGGATAAGTTCTCCTGTTCGTCCACCAGCACGAGGTTCTTGAGGGGGCGGGGCTGGAAGAAGAAGGTGTCTCCCTCCTCCAGGGGCATTGCAGAGGAGAACTCGGGCTCCTCGTCATCGTCACCCAAGTGAGCAATCTGGTAAAGGTAACTAAAGGGGGAAAAAAGTTGCACATTATGAGAAAAATAGAAAATAAATAAAGCAAAAAATGAAAAATTCTGAATGGTTGTAAGTTATAGTCTTAGAAAAGTAACAGACATTATCATAAAAAAGGTAAGACAGACTTAATTCTGGCAATTTACTTACTGGTTGCCAAATTCTGAAGACACAAACAAGAAGCCAGTCTTCAGGACACACATGGCTGTTGCCACGGGGATGGTGTCAAAGTATTTTAGCCGGATTTCTGTGACCTGAGAAATAACACAAAGCCCTTATAAACATACAGATTTAAGGTAAAACAATAAAAAAGTATTCACTAAATCAATCCAGAGGTTTTAATTTATTTTGTGAAGATATGTGTGGTATTACAATTATGCTGCATCGGGTGAAAATGCATTGTACTACACGGTTTGTCTCACTCTAAAATTGACCAAAGAATTAGTCGCATAAAGAAGTGGGTATGCATCCAATCTTAATCTTTCCTCACCATTTCCTCATCTGTTTCCAGCGTAACCTTGAAGATGTCTCCCTGCTCAGTTTGGGCCAGGAAGAAGAACATGGACTTGGTCTTGTGAGTTGCTGAGCAGACAAAAATCATGCCGCGCTCCGGGTCATCCAGGTCATTCTGCAGGATGGAAGAGATTAGGAAAAGGAGAGAGGAAAGGAGAAGAGTCAAATAAAAGTGCATGCAGAGAAAAAAAAAAGAAGACCAAACACAGCTTCCAAAAAAAGAGTAAAAAAGGATATGATAGGGCTGTATTACAAAATCACTACTTAAATGATATCCTGAGTTAGAAAAGAGAAGAGACTAAGAGAAGTTTCACATTTTGTTGCCATGCTGTATGAAGTTGTAGTGAAATATACTCAACAAAACCAGCAATGGATAGTTTACTGTGTAACATGTATAGAGTTCTTTTGTTTCTATTGTTAAGACTCACCCTGCGTCGCGGGATGGGACAGCGGATGTCAGGCTGGTCTCCAAAGTTCTTGTAGGTGATGTAGTTTTCGGAGCAGATCAGAACTCCACTGGGACCATCCGAACCACCAGGAACTAAAGAGAGAAGAGTGTTTAGTGGCCTAGGCTATTTTTTTAAATCACGAGGGCTGCAGTGAAAACAGCTGGAATCCTTAAGCAGTATGTGCTCCGTGTTCGAATCCAAGGTGTCCTATTCCTACTTTAACTTGCCCCTGAATGTGGGGGTGCTGAGATCAGAGGTGTTTAATCTTTCTCCATTGTAAGTCAGAGAAGAGACATGACAAACTCATCATATCAACAACAGTTTTATATGGGTTTAATTGATGGTTTATCCAACAGGCCAGCCAGAACTCTAAATAGATTATTCTAGAAACAAACGTTGCATTTTCTAAATAGACCAATGTTATCCCTAGAGTGCAAACCACATGGTCCAAAATGCTCACCAGTGATGAGAAAGTTTCCATGCTCTTCCAAAGCCTCACTGTACTTTCGCACCACGTGATTCAACCCGAGGTCCAGCTCGTAAAAGGTGAGCGTCTGTTGCGTGTTGGCGGCAGCTTCTCCTGTCGGGTCACTGTCAGCCTCCTGGAGAAAAAAAAATAACACGCATGATCAGGAGCAGTTGGGAAAAAAGTGTAAAAATGAGGCCATTGTTACGCTCAGTATACAAACTATGCGAGTGGTAGTTGATTTTAATCAAACAAAAGGTAAAAAGAAAGTCTTACAGCATCAGTTTAGTCAGCAATATTTGTTAAAAGCAGGCATTGAAATTGAACTTGTGTGCTGAGATCAGAGAGGTTCAATCTTTCTCCAGAGATAGTCAGAGAAGAGACATGAGAATCTCATCATGTCTGCAACACAGGCCAGTGGGCGTTATCTTACAAAGGCTTAACCTTGACTTTTCACGACCTTACCTCATAGTCCATCTCCAGGCAGGCAAACATGGGGTTTTCAAAGCCGACGTCGACTCCCACTACGTGGTACACCAGTGTGTTGGCTTTGTGGGCTTCCAGTGGAGAGGAAATGGTGAGCCTCGCAGCTGCATCTCTGTTCAGAATATAAACCAGCTTCTGTTTCTCGGTCGCTCCTAAACAGGGGAGAGAAATATTGCATCAAGGTTCAGGGATGCAAACTCATCAGGTATTAAAAAGGTGACAATGATCTAGCTGCACCTTTACCAGCTTTGATAACACATTAATGCATCAATAATTATAATCAAAATATATATTATTCTGAAATGGACTAATCTGCATAATGTGTATGTATGGTACTTTATGTAGATTTTGATACTTTTACATGAGTAACTTTTTGATTTCAGGACTTTTACTTGTAACAGTTTTCCTAAACTCTGGTACTTCTACACGATCTGAGTACTTCTCCCAACTCTCTTTATAGCAGGGGTGGGGAATCTATCCCTCTCCTTTTCTCTGCTCCACAGGCCATCCCATACTTAACCACAAACCTGTTACCAGGGCAACTGCTCAGCACGATAGGAAACGGCAGCAAGCACACCACATCTGAGCTCACTTTAGTGTCTGGTGGTTCTTTTTTCTTAGCAGTAAAGATAGTTGTAACCCCTAAAGCAGGGGTGGGGAACCTGCGGCAATTTGGGACGGCCTCGAGGTAATTTATAAACAAGTGTCTAAACGTGTGCCTGTTTTTCCTGGCCAAGGTAAGGGTCCTTGAACACAACACGAGCCTAACGTGTCATCACGTGGTATATGTCTCGTTTGACAAGGTGTAGTGCTGACGGAGAGCGGCTCCGGCACTTCCAAAAATTGCAGTACCCATAAGGAGCCGTACACATGCCGCAGTTTTTGCGTGGCTGTGTCTTTAGTTGTAAGCACAGTGGCATCTGTTCATCTGTCATACTGATCATTACAGTCAATAACTTTGTTGTTATTAATATCTGGTTAGCTAGTCTAATGTCTTGCCGTCATTTGACGCCCTTATACAGCTCGGGACGCCCTGAACGCGAGCCGAGGGCGTCCAAAAATATTAATAATTCGAGAGAAGATCGAGAGTTTTTATCGCTTGAAATGACGAAAAGGAAAAAGGACAAGGACATCCCTCTGTTGGAGGGGCAAAGGAGTCTGGTGGGATTCTTTTCGGAGTATTGAGGATCGTTTCCCCGACATCGGCGGTGCCTGCTACAGGACAACACGGAACGTGCGCGATTTGGACGCGATGAGCGGTGCTAGTGGAGCACGCGCACCAGAGCCTCGCAGCGGCGAAACTGAGGCTCCGTGGCAAACTGTGGTAACATGAAGAGCCGTTTGGGAGCCGAAACAGCCGGTGCTTTAATAGAGCCGAGCCAAATGATCCGGCTCACTAACGTAAAAAGATAGTGTCTATAAGGGACGGCTCAAGTCAAAATTCAACACCCCCCCCCCCCCCTCTCGGGGTGGACGCCCTCTCAGCCCTGGTCTGGCGGAAACACAGCTTTATGCACTGAAAAAAAGAGGCTGTTGAACAGCACTACATATTTTTTGTTTCTAGTTTCTAGCTTTTCTGGTTATCACCCGTCCCCTTGTGTGTTATGTAGCTTTTTCTGCATGTAAACGGTCTGCAGAGTCACAAACCCTCAAAGTACACCCTGTAGCGAATAAAACTCTAACACAGAAAAGACCTGTCTGTGCTGCCCCAGAACGCCTCGTTGGGCATTTCTCTTTTTCCATTGTTTACATCTCGGGTATAGTGACTTTACGTCCGCGGAGCCGTTACGTTTGGACCAATCCGCAGACTTCCTCACACACACGCACTCGGCGGGACGTTGCGAGGCTCGCTGCTGCGAGGAGCGGGACACTGTGAGCTGGCTCACTGGTGTGGGGTCTGCGAGACAGCGTGACACCACGGAACTCAGCCTGGGCACACACACAAACTCCCAGCCAGGCTGCGTGTGTGTGTGTGTGTGCCCAGGCTGAGTTCCGTGGTGTCTCGCTGTCTCGCAGAGAGGGGGGGGCAGGAGCTCCAACAAGCCGTTTAGGACAGGGAGTGAATACACATACTATACAGAGATGCTGTATGAGAAACCAATGTGAGTTTGGAAAATTGCACAATGTAAATCTATTCGACCTCAACAATGGAATTATGATCAGTAGAAATGGCCATGACATGGGACCTTTAAAATATTGAGTTCTTCATACCTATCATCACAGCTCTGCCTTTTGGGTCCACGGCCAGGAACTGTCCGGGGACGATGCGTCTGCAGCCACTCTTTCCAAACGTTTCCTGGTGGATCTTCTCAAACATGTTTTTTGATGGATGATATTCCAGGATGACAATACGTCCACTGTCACTGCCAATAACAATGTAGTCTGTAAGAAACAAAACAATTTAGCAAAAGATAGTAAATGCAGTTAAAGAACTGTGCTTCCACTAAGCCTTTATCAATGTATATACAGGTCATAAATGTAAACGTTGGATCTCTGGAAAGAGAGAGAAACGTTTCCCCTTCAGTGAGTGAATGTGAAACCAGTAGCTAACTAGGCACATATGCAATTCTATTTCATTAAAAAGTATTCCTTTCACGCAGCGTCCACACGGCGGCATGCGTGTCTGAAGCTCGACCAACAACATGAATCTCCCGCCCCGGACACACAAGCACGCGGTTTGATTGGCTAGAGCTTGTACTGGCATATGATTTGATTGGCTGACGCTTCCGTCGAAGCTTCAAAAGTTGAACATTGCTCAACTTTTGAAGCGAGCAACGCAAGCTCCCACAATGCAGTTGGGCAAAGTGTGACGTCACCCCATTCAAAGTGAATGGGCAGAAGCGTTGAAGGACACGCCGTCAGGGTGTCCTTACTATAGAGTCCATGATTTTCTACGTACCTTTGGTTCCTCCGGTGAGTCTGAAGGCCATCAGGGATCTGACGATACCAAACACCTCCACTGTGAGCAGAGTGTGAACCTTTCCCGTGTTGGCATCTGGCCGCAATAATTCTATGATCTTTCCCCTGGAAACAACGATCTCCTGCATCTTGGTTCCTACCAAGATAAACAAAGTATTTTCAGCATTGAGCATGCGTCCGTCATGTATACATATAGTAATTGGAGGCTAGATATGGCAAAGCAAGTCTAGTATTTTGTGTTTTTTAAGTTTGCATTGCAGTATTGGGGTGCTATTTACTGTAACATTCAGAACACACACACAAAAGCACAAATGTGTGTATTTGGAAATAACAAATCCAAAAGAAATGACAGGCATAGAGGATATGTGCAGAATGAAGGACAGGCAACCTACCCAAATGGATAGGAGAATTAACTAGGACGCTTATTTAAAAACGAAAACACAGACTGATGCAAAGACAGGTCTATTTTACACATATTATATTCATTTATCAGACAACTCTGTCCCCCATGGACTCAGACATCTGGATTATTTTAAGGTCAAGTGTTTTGCTCTAGAATGATTGATCAAAGGAGAAGCCATGTATTGTACTTCTAGTCCATACATTTTAAGTGTTGGGAAATGCAGAAACCCAAAAACGAAAAGAAGGCAGGTGGGGAACTGACCTGAAAAGTTCCCATGGATAGCATGAGTGATGCCAGTGGCACGCTGCAGGGTGATGTTGTACAGAAACATGGCTCCCTTTCTGTGGTTTTCCCACCAGGATCTTCAGGGGCTGCAAAAAGAGCACTAAGCCCAGCTCAAAACTGTAGAGAAAGAAGGAAGTTTGAGTCCAAACGGTAATATCTTCGTTAATATTATAACAGTTGAATTCAAGTGGAGTGTTTTAAATGATACTTTACAATGTGTTGACTTTAAAAGTGACATGTAAACTTAACTTAGCTGCACATTTGAGGAAGTAGAACGGTATTCAAAATACTTAGGTTCCCAAAACAAAATCATTGTTATAGCATAGCCATTAACAGTTAACAGTGAGTTAAAAATGTGCTTAACACAAACTTAAGTTGTGCTTTCAGTTTAATACATGCATATAACCGACAAGCAATGCTAACGTTAGCTTAGCAGAGTGGCTACGAACTTCACGCTAGGCGAGATCTCGTAATCAATGTTTACGGTTGTTTTCAAATTAGCTCCTTCGTTGCAAAGCCAATGAAGCACCATTTTACCCATCTTTACCCTCGACACTTAAAGTTGGCGAAAACTGTGTACGCAGTTAGCCCATATAGCTCACTTATTGACATGCATTCAACGGACTGAGAGCCCATTCATAGAAAGCGCCACTTTTTCCCGACGCTATCGTTTCTTTTAGGGCTATATTACTTAAGACCTTGCACACTTCACACACATACAACCCCCATCTGAATAAGAAAAGGCTGTAGAATTGTACAATACAATATTTACCGGCGTGTTATCTATGATGTTTCAGATTTCAGATGGATAAAGTATAATTTATACTAACAATTTCCATTAAACTCAACGATGAGCCGCCGTTTGTGGGTCCTTCGTCAGTCAATAGTACGTCGTCATGAGGGGTGGCCTACACAGTGCCTGATAGAAATGTCAAATATGCTGTAATAACACCACATTTCCAACAGGTGGCGACACAGACCTGAAGAAAGTATCTTTATACAGAGAACAGGAAGAGGATATTTCATGAGCAGAAAAAGGCATTTCTTACTTGTCTGAAAATGTTCCTTTATTTGGTATTATTTCACCCTTCATACCCTACTGACCAACTCATTTGATAATACATTGAAGAGCTGTTATTGCACCATCTATGCAAATGCATGTCATGCAGCCAAACTCATTTTAAAATTCAAAAGAAAACTAGTTTATTTAAAATATTATTATTGTTTCAGTAAATGTGTCAAACGTGATCAAACTGTGCACAAAACTAAAGCAAATTCATCAAATAGTTCAGCCCACATAAATCATACAGTTAATCACTGAGTGCAAACATGAATATAGCTTCATTAAAATGTTGTGTTAAGATGATACAGATCATTCACTTTGGTCTGATAGTGTATCCCGTTTTCTCAACATTCAAAGACTTATAAGAAAAACTGCATTCAATGGGTTACGCAGCTTTTTTCTCCCTGTCTTGATCATCGGTAACCTTCAGGATGGTTTGGTACTTACTTTGGTACTTTGGTCCAAAAGCACAGCTGACGTCTGGGAATGAACACAGTCACTGTGCATACTTACAAACACACACAGACACACACACACACACACACACACACACACACACACACACACACACACACACACACACACACACACACACACACACACACACACACACACACACACACACACACACACACACACACACACACACACACACACATGCACGCATGCGCACACACAAACACACACGCGCGCACAAACGCACACACCATTATAGTGGTAAGGTGGACTGTTGAAACGCTTCTTTCACTTTGCACTGCTATCATGGCCTTAGTACTATTTGGATTGGATGTAGCCTACTCTAAGAAGACTACCAGTCTTTTTGACAATATTTAATATCGGCCCTGATGGATCCTCAGTTTCATGGTCCATTTAATGTGCTCAAGGAACCACAAAATGAAAACTGAGCAAAATTCTGTTCTCAACCTACTGAGCAATTGTGTAATCTTACTGGAAACCTTTGCAACCTTTGTGGAATTTGATGAAATGTATTTTTCAGGATCACATTTTAGTTCCATAACTAATATTGAGATTAGAGGAAAGCAAGCCTAACTCTTAAGTTTCATATGGAGAAAGAATAATGTCTACCTCACCCCCAGTCTCTGATAACTTGTGATTCTGGTGATTTGTTCCAATTTGTTGAGAAAAGCTTAACCATTATTACTTTTGTTCAGTTGTGAGTAAAGATGCTACTTTTCTTGGCTATTGCAATAATGTACATTATGTGTAAATACTGCAAGCTTTAAAATGATTTGCATTCATCAAGAATCATTACCTCAAGATGGCCCTGAGAGATGAGTGAATTCTGTGCTGAAAATAGCAAGGGGAGTGAGTTAAAGTGGGTTCCATTTCTTCATGATCGCTGCTGATCAGGGAGCCACAATCTAGTTCAATCAACCATTATTGCACCTGGCTAGAGTATAGGAAAACAATGATTATAACCAGGGGTGCACATAACTTTTTTGCCCTGGTTCTCAAAGGAGCACCTGGGATGTTGCTTGGTGCTCATCCTTAAAATGAAATAAACCGTAACTTTTGAGGGGGTCTTGACTTTATTTGCCAGACACACGGCACTGAACACACATCCAGAGGTGAACACAGAACACACATGCAGAGGTGAACACAGAACACACATGCAGTGGTGAACACAAGACAACATTAGCACGACCAGTAATCCTACAAGCTGTCATCACTACCTCCTGACTGTTCTCCTCACTGTCAGACATGGTAGCTGATGATGTAGGCCTACTTCTTTCTCTCTGGTTGAGTCTGCGATTAGCTGCTTGCATCTACAAGTCAACAGCTGGTTTTGGGTCGAAAGTCTCTGTTGTCATCTTAGACAAGTGGATGTAATCAAATAAGTATGTGAACATAACCAATAACCTATAGCCAATAACAAATGAATGTAACTTATTTTATTTGTGTTGTTCATTCATATCTTATTTTACCTTAACATTTATTTATTTATGCATTTTTTTTTATCTCTCCAGTTTTAAAGGATATTTTTGGTTACTGTCTTATACATTGGAATGATTTGAAACCTGTTTATCCCAATAATTATAAAGGAGTGCCTTGGAAATATGTGTTTACATAAATTGTGACCAAACCGTTTGAATTTAGACTAAGAGTCCTTACATGTACCTCACTGAGCTGTAGTATCAGCCTCTCAGTCTGACTGGAGAGGACTCTCCCTCCACATTATAGTAGAAACATCTTCTTCTTATATCCGTTAGAGCAGCTAGCACGGCACCAGATTCTAATAACAACAACGCTGGTACCGGTGCACCCTCCCTCTCTCCCTCTCTCCCTCTCTCCCTCGCATTTTGGCTGTGAGCTGCGGGCGCCAGATAAGCCAACATCCCCCATTTTCATCACTTACAGCGCCCATCGTACAGGGCAAATGAAACGTGTAACCGGGGTGAAAAGGGTGTTA